>NC_134954.1:58047254-58285273 GCF_965638725.1 Aptenodytes patagonicus | reverse complement strand
TTCCCGTGGAGGAGGCGGGGCCGTGGGTGACCTGCGGCCTTGCTGTGCTGGGGACCTGTTGGGGGGGTCCCGTCCTCCCCCACTGTCCCACCTCCCCCCCCCACTTGCATCCCTCCTCCCCGAAACGGTTCTCAGGTCCTTTTCCCCTCCATGTCCCCCTGAGTGGGGAGGGGGGGGTCAGCAGCTGCTGCTTTCCACTGCCTTTTGGGGGGGACTGGACCCCCCCATCCAGGCTCTGCCTGCTGGGGGGGCTGGCGGCCCTTGGCCCCTATCTGCAGGGGGACACAAGAAGGGTTAACCCCTTACCACCCCCAAAAAATGGGGAGGGGGCCTTATTGGCCCCATTGGTGCACGGGGCCACCGCTCTGCCCTTGGTGCAGCTGATCACCTTGGGGGGGGCACGTCCCTACCCCTCCCCTCGTGCCTTCTGCTGCCCCCTGCCTAGGGGGGCTGTGTTTTGAGAGGGCAGCCTGGCCTCAGGGCTGAGGCCCTGGCCACAAATGCCCCCCATGTGCCTTGGGACACCATGTCTCTCTGCCCCCCCCCCAGCCCTGCAAGGGGTGTGCCTGGGGGGCTCACCCCCTCCAACCTCAGTTTCTTCCCGTGGGGGGGGTCTGGTGGCCTCCCCCCCTCCAGTTACACTGTGTCAGTGGGAGCTACTCCAGTCACCAACGGGGGGGGGGTCCCCTCCCTTGCGGGAGGGACACACGCACCCCCTCCTCATCCGTCTGCAGCTTTACCAAAGGCTGCGACTCCTAGGGGGGAGGGACCCCCATACAAGCCTTAGTGTGCCCCCCCCCAGCCTTACCCCGGCCCCCCAGCTGGTGCAGGGGTGGGGAGCACTGCGGGCCCCCCCCCTCCCTGCAGCCTGGGGTTACCCTGACCCCTGTGGGGTTGGGCTTGTGCCAGGGTGTCCCCCAGCCTTGAGGGGCTGGGGGGTCTCAGGGAGGGTTTTTGGCGGGGGGGGTGGGGTGGGGGCACGCTGAGCTCAGCCAGGCCTTTTTTAGCATCGCAATATGGACAATGTCTCATATCTTTTTAGGGGAAAAAGCAACGGTTTCCCAAAAAATCATGGGTGCCTTTTTACCGCTGTGCCAGGGAAGGGGGGGGCAGTATTTGGGGGTGGGTGATGTGAGGGGTTTTAGCTCTCTGGTGCTGTCTGGCCGGCTCCTGCTGGCACTGCCCTTCTCCCAACACTGGGTGCTGGGCACAGGCAGGGGTACCCCAGGCCTGCCCACACCCCTGCCTCCACCCCCTGCCCCACGGCAGAGGGGTGGGATGGGGGACGCTGTGGCACACCCGCCCCCCCTGGACCCCTGCCTGCCCCGGGCCTGATCCTGCCCCTCCAGGAGGGTTGAACTCAGCACTTTATATTAGACAAGTCAAACGGCACCAGCGAAGCCCGCTGCCCAGCAAGCACCCATGGGTGCTGCAGCACCCGAGGAGCACAGCCCCTCCGCTGGGCACCCTTGGGGGGCCCGGGGGGGCCGGAGGCAGCATTGGGGGAGGCTGGGGAGGGCTGGGGGACCAGATCCAAGTGCCTTCATGTGATTAAAGCTGTCAAACCATCTTGGAAAGGGGAGTCCTGTGTGTGTGTGAGTGTGTGCACGCACGGGCACGGGGATGTGCCATGTGCATGTCACTAGTGGGTGTGCACAGTGCGGGGGCAGAGAGCCCCCAGGATCCCCTAAATCCCCCCAGGAAGGGGGGGATGCTGGGGGTGCACCCTCGGGCTGCAGGGTTGGGGGGGTCACCCCTTGCCCAGTGCCAAGGGGCCACCCTTGGGCTCCAGGGCAGCCCCCCCTCAGGCTGCCCTGGCACCCCCATTCTAACCCATTCCCCTTCCTCCTGGAAAAAGGACCCTGGTGCCACAGCGATGGGTATCCTGCCCCTTAACAAGGGGGGGTTGAATTTACCATGTGGGCTGTGCCCCCCAGCTTTGGGTCTTGGGGAGGGGGGGGTGCTCTCTCAGTTTCCTCCAAATAAGGTGTCACGACACCCTCCCCCCCCCCGCCCCGCATAGACTGGGGGTCAGTGGGGGGGACTTGTGAATCACCCCCGGGGCAGCCTGCTGCTGCCAACATGCAGGCAGTGGGGTGTTGGAGGGGGTGTCTCTTAGATGCCCCCCCCCTCCCGTGCCCTCATTGGCCCCGTGCCTCCCCTCATTAACGAAGTCTCTGTCCTCCCTGATGGCTGCGCTAATTACTGGGTTCATTAGTGGCCTGGCATGTCCAGCTGGGGGGCCCCGGGGAGGGGGTGAGCCCTCTGGGGCTGGCATGGGGTCCCCTACCCCTGTGCCACACCAGCAGGCTCAGCCCTGCGACACAGCCACTGAGCGGAGCACGGCCACCCGGGTGTCACACCCCACCCAAAACTCAGCCCCACACCCCCACCGGGGGCTCTGCACCGAGGTAAGGGTTCCACAGGGGACACTGGTGTGGGGTGCAGGGGGTGGGAGCTGGGTGGGATGGTTAGGAGGGTTTGGGGGTTTTGGGGGCCAGGGGAGTGGAGGGAAGCAGCAGAGCCCATCCCTGTGGTATCAGGGCACCCCCTTGTTTGTGGCTGACACACCCCTGGCCTGGTTCAGCCCATGGCCATCACTTCGGGGTTCCTTGGGTCGGGGGCAGGCACGACTTGGGACTCACTGCAGCCCAGGCCTGGTGCCGGGGTGACGGCTGGCGTGCGGGATGCCCGTGGCGCTCGTGGCCAGGGCTGCTGGCTCAGCATGGCAGCCGAGATAAGGCTGCGGCAATCCTGCAGGGCTGTGGAAGAGATAAGAGCGGGATGGGAAGCCCAGGGGCCTGCATGCTGCTGCGAACCCTCCCCTCCAAGCTTTATGTACCCCCTGGTCATCCCCCAAAACCACCTTCGGGACTGGGAGCCACTGGGCAGGACTCCAGCCCCCTCTCCTCTGCCAACATCAAGGGCATCATCAGGTACCACCCCTTGGGGCTGGGGTTTGGGGGCACAGGACAGGGCATAGGGCTTAGCCATGCCACCGCCCTATGCCCTGCCCCCTGCCCCCAAACCCCAGCCACGTGCCCCATCCCCAAGGCTGGGGCTGCAGAGACCCCCAACACAGGAAGGCAAAGCCCATCGGGTAGTGAGCAGGGATCTGGCCTCCAGCTGGGGGGTGGCACAGCCTGGGGAAGTCCCGTGGGCAGGGAAGTGATGTGCCAAGTAGGGAGTGGGACATGGGGACTTGTGGGGTGGGAAGAGGGGATGCCCCGGGAAGATGATGCTGCATTGCTGGTGGCTCTGAGCTGGTGGCACCAAAAACCCCATCGCCACAGGACTGGGGGAGTGGAGGGCAGCAGCGTAGCCCAGCCCTGTGGCATCAGCCTGTTGCTATCACTTTGGGGAACCTTTTTTTTGGGGGGGCAGGCACCAAAAAAACTCATTGCCACGAGCTTACTGCTCCATGGCTGGGAGGGTTTGGGGGTTTTGGGGACTGGGGAGTGGAGGCCAGTGGCAGAGCCCATCCCCGTGGCATCAGGGCACCTCCATGTTTGTGGCTGACACCCCCCCTGGCCTGGTTCAGCCCATTGCTATCACTTTGGGGAACCTTTTGGTGGGTGGCAGGAGGGGAGCAGACCTGGGAAGGGCAGCAGGTACTACCCTGGGCACAGCGAGCCCGTGGGCAGGGTGCCTGGGGTTGCCCTGTGCTGCAATAGCGCTTGGGGAGCAATCACCCCATGAGTAACGGGGCTCCTCAGGTGCCTCAAAGCCTTGGAGGGCCATGGGGACCTTGACTCCGGGCTGTTCCTGCCCTTATATGGTGAACATAGGCTGGGACAGGAGGGGACAAAGGTCTCCTGGGTGCTGGCACCCGAGCACTTTGCCCAGGTGCGCTCACCTGTGCCCAGCTCTGCGGGGAAGGTGAGGGGCTGGGGTGGGGGGCCGGAGGGTGGGCATGGTGGGGGCAGCACATCCCACAGCCACCAATGCTCCTGGCACGGGGGTGGCCTGGGGACGGGGCTCGGGGAGCCACCCATGCCCCACCTTGGGGCTGCACTGGGGGGACGTCACTACCTGGACCTGAGGGACGGGATGTGGGTGCTTTCAGGGCAGCGCAGTGGGACCAGGCGGGGTTTTGCGGGGCTGGGGGAGCAGAGACCTCTCTGCTGGGCACTGCTGGCTCTCCCTGCCAGCCCCCTGCCAGGGTACACGGGGGGCTTTGCCCAACGCCGGCTGCCTGACACCCCCTGCCTGCTTGCTGGCAAGCACTGCCAGCCTGGCAGGGATGGCTGTGGGCCACCTCAGCAGCAGCGGGGCTGAGCCCTGGCACGCTCGGCACCTCTGTGGGGCCAGGCTGTGCCCTCCCTGGGGAGCATGGACGGTGGGGTTGGGAGTGGGAGGGGGGGGCTGAAGCAGGCAGAGTGTGCTTGCACACACGTGTGTGTGTGTGTGTGTGTGCGCGTGCATGCGTGTGTGTGCAAGGCCACCAGCAGTGGCCATACCATGCTGTGCCATGTCGTGCCAAGCCTTGCCGGGACCAGGCTGAGCAGGGTCGGTTCCTGCCGGCGCTGGGGAGGAGCAGGCCACTGCGCAGCAGTGTCACCCAGCTGTGGCTGCTGCGCTGGGGATGCCCTGTGCAGCCCTGCTCCGTGCCCAGGCACAGAGCAGGACACCGGGGCACTGGGGCACTCAGGGGACCCCGCTCCTGCCCACCGCAGACCCTGGCACAGAGCTGTGACAGCCCCCATTAGCTGTGGTGCCAGCCAGGCCAAGGGGGACAGCAGCCCTGCTTGCGTGCCCACGGCCCTGGCACCGGGGTGCCGGGGGGTCCCCTTACCCTGCGCAGTTCTGGGCAGGGGGTTTATGGCCTGGCTGGCTGCAGACCAGGCAGGGCAGCAGATGGCACAGCAGGCTGGCTCCGTCCCAGCTCTTAATGACACTGCCTGCCATTAACGAGGGTGTTGCCGATGCCCCGGCAGGTCCCCTTGCCTGCAGCACCTGTCACCATGGTGGAGCTCAGCACCAAAGTCAGCAGGACACTCAACAAGACCACGCCAGGCCTCCAGATATGGCGAATCGAGGTGGGGACGGGGGCACAGCCCGGGCACCCATCACCGGGCTGTTTGGGGGGGCTGCGGAAGGGAAGATCCCCCCCTTTGTGTCCTCGGTGCCTGGGTTTGGGGGGGTCTCAGTGCGTCACCCGGGGTTAAACCCGCCCAGGTTTTGGGGCTGAGGGCAGCAGGGTGTGCGGGTCTGGGGTGGGGGGGGTCCCCGCCAGGGCTGACGTCTCCCTCCCTTCTGCAGAACATGGAGTTGGTGCCAGTGCCCACCAAAAGCTACGGCAACTTCTACGAGGGGGATTGCTACGTCCTGCTGTTGGTAGGGCAGCCTGGGGTCCTGCGGGGGACCGGGGATGGGCTCTGCCCCGCAGGGGGCTGGGGTGCAGGGAGGGGTGTCCCTGGCCAGAGTGGCCTGGGGACACAGGGGGCTCTTCTAGCGGGGACTGGTGTCCTGCAGACACGCAAGACTGGGAGCAGCTTCAGCTACAACATCCACTACTGGTTGGGCAAGGAGTCGAGCCAGGACGAGCAGGGGGCAGCTGCCATCTACACCACCCAGATGGATGACCACCTGGGCACAGTGGCCGTGCAGCACCGCGAGGTCCAGGGCCATGAGAGTGAGACCTTCCGCTCCTACTTCAAGCAGGGACTCATGTACGTCAGTCACCCCCAGGGACCTGTTCTCACAGTGGGTGACGGTGGGGAGAAGTCCTCTGCATGCCCCCCATGGGGACATCCCCAGTGGGGATAGGGACATCCCTGTCCCAGTGAGGTGGGGGAGGCAGCAGGAGGATCTGGAGCTGGTCTCGCTCCATCCATCACCCACATGGGTGGGTGGGGGTCCCTGAATGCCTCCCTGTGCACAGAAGTGGAGTGAGACAGGGCTGACACCGTGTCCATCCCCCTCCAGCTATAAGAAGGGTGGGGTGTCCTCGGGCATGAAGCATGTGGAGATGAACACCTACAACATCCAGCGCCTGCTGCATGTGAAGGGCAAGAAGAACGTGGTGGCAGAAGAGGTGAGTTATGGGATGTCGGGGATCCCCAGCCACCAACTTCTATGCAGAGACGCTGTTTGGGGTCAGGATCAGGCCAGAGCCCCCCCAGACACAGCTGTCCTCAAGCAGGGGACAGAGTGGGTGTGGGGCCACGCCGCCTTGCCTCAGGATCGACCTCACCCCGAAAAGCCCCTCTTGGGATAGGGAGGAGGAATACAGGCTGGAGGCATTAGCACTGAACCAGGGCAGGCAGGGGCTATGGAGCCAGGGGGACCCAGGCATCTTGCTGCTTGAACCCCCCACCCAATCCCATCCTGCTGCAGGTGGAGATGAGCTGGAAAAGCTTCAACCAGGGGGATGTGTTCCTGCTGGACCTCGGCCAGCTCATCATCCAGTGGAACGGCCCTGAGAGCAACCGAAACGAGAGGCTGAAGGTATGGCCAGGGGGGTCCCAGGATCCCCCTCTGGAGGAAGGGGGTGGCCAATCACCCCCTCCCCGACCTGGGCTGACCCCTTCTCCCCTGGGTGCAGGCGATGACCCTGGCCAAGGACATCCGGGACCGGGAGCGCGGGGGCCGTGCCAAGGTGGGCGTAGTGGATGGTGAGGATGAGGGCGCCTCGCCGGGGCTCATGCAGGTCCTCACACACGTGCTGGGCAAGAAGAGGGACATCAAGGCGGCCACCCCCGATGACAAAGTGGACCAGAAGCTCAAGTCCTCCCTCAAGCTCTACCAGTGAGTTGCCGGGGGTGGGTCGGCCGTGGGGGCATCTCGCAGGGTGCCAGAGGGACCCAGCACCCAGCTCTGCTATGTCCCACAACTCCCCTCCCCATGGACAGCCACCAGGAGGGGTCAAGGCCAGCGCAGGGATGGGGACAACGGTGGATGCCGTTGGAGCAAGGGGAGTCCCTGGTGCCAACAGGGTTGGTACCTGATGGGGAGATGCTTGTGCAAGCATGACCTTTGGATACGGTGGCAATGT
The DNA here is from genome assembly GCF_965638725.1 of Aptenodytes patagonicus. Classification (NCBI taxonomy): domain Eukaryota; kingdom Metazoa; phylum Chordata; class Aves; order Sphenisciformes; family Spheniscidae; genus Aptenodytes; species Aptenodytes patagonicus. Next base: position 58,278,276 of record NC_134954.1, on the reverse strand, counting down.
CCCTGAGTGGCCCCATCACATCTGACACCCCTTTGTCCCTCCTCATGGCTATGAGTGAGCTGCATGGCAGGGCAAGCTGCAAACCAGGTTGCCACCATGGCAGGGCAAGAGGGTCCCTGGCTACCACCTCTGCCATGATCAGGGTGGGGAAGGGGATGGGGAGGGGACACCCCCACCCAACCCTGCCACTCCAAGGTGGGGATGGGGAGCGGGTTTTCCAGCCCCATTTCTAACCCCTCCTCCTCTCTTTTCCCCTGCCAGCCTCTCCAATGCCGGTGGGAACCTGGTCGTACAGGAGGTGGCGATTCGACCCCTGACTCAAGACATGCTCCTGCATGAGGTGTCACCCATGGGATGCTGGGGGGTGCCCAATTTCCTTTGGTGGGCAAAGCCCACCAAATCGGCTTTTGAAGGGTTAAAGCTGCCCAAAGTCCTAATTTCTGCTGTTGTCCCCCTTCCAAGGACTGCTACATTCTTGATCAAGGAGGCCTCAAGATCTTCGTGTGGAAGGGCAAGAACGCCAACAAGGAGGAGAAGCAGCAGGCGATGAGCAGGGCGCTGGTGGGTGCTGGGTTAGGGGTTGGTTATGGGATAGCCTGGCTGCTCCCTGGGGTGCTGGGCACCCCATGCCCATGTTCTGGGTCTGAATCCCCCCAGGGCTTCATCAAAGCCAAGAACTACCCGGCCAGCACCAGTGTGGAGGTGGAGAACGATGGGTCCGAGTCAACCATCTTCAGGCAGCTCTTCCAAAAATGGACTGTCCCCAACCAGACCAGCGGGTTGGGCAAGACCCACACTGTGGGCAAAGTGGGTGAGTGTCTCCTTCCAACGCTGCAGGACTCCTTGGATTGGGATGGGGGAGCTGTGGGGACCTCCATGGCCAATGGGATGTGGCTCAGCCCTCTGCCCTTCCCCGCAGCCAAGGTGGAGCAGGTGAAGTTTGATGCAACCACGCTGCACGCCAAGCCCCAGATGGCCGCCCAGCAGAAGATGGTGGATGACGGATCCGGGGAGGTGGAGGTAGGGTGGCCGGGGCAGAATGTGGGACCCTCTTGGGGCACCCCCCTGGTCTGTACCAGGGGATGCTGTGGGGTCCAGGGGCTGCAGGGCAGGGGGATGCACCAGCCCTCGAAGCAGCACATCCCTGTCCCCATCCCACCAGGTCTGGCGCGTGGAGAACCAGGAGCTGGTGCCCGTGGAGAAGAAGTGGCTGGGCCATTTCTATGGTGGGGACTGCTACCTGGTGCTCTACACCTATTTCGTGGGGCCCAAGGTGAACCGCATCATCTATCTCTGGCAGGTGAGACCCCCAGGTCACTGACCCGTGGGTGGGGGACACAGGCACCTCCCCGGACCGGGGGTGCTCTGCCCCTATGCATGACCCCATGGGAACAGCATGAGGGTTCCCTCTTCCCAAGAGGGAAAAGGGGGCTGTGGTGGGCACTGAGCCCCTCTCTGCCCTGCCCAGGGCCGCCAAGCCAGCACGGACGAGCTGGCCGCCTCCGCCTACCAATCCGTCATCCTGGACCAGAAGTACAACAACGAGCCTGTGCAGGTCCGCGTCACCATGGGCAAGGAGCCAGCCCACCTGATGGCCATCTTCAAGGGCAAGATGGTGGTGTACATGGTAAGCACAGGGCTGCTGGGGGGTGGGGAGCAGGCAGGCGGGTGAGCCTGCAGCACCGGAGGTGACCTCCTGTTTCCGTCCCCCCAGAGTGGCACCTCGCGGGCGGGCAGCAAGGAGCCCACACCCTCCACCCGCCTCTTCCATGTGCATGGCACCAATGAGTACAACACCAAGGCCTTCGAGGTGCCCGTCCGTGCCTCCTCCCTCAACTCCAATGACGTCTTTGTGCTCAAGACTCCCAGCTGCTGCTACCTCTGGTATGGGAAGGTGGGTACCGCCGGGCACCGGGGTCGGTGCTGCCACCCCCAAAAGAAATGTCCCCATCTCCTCTTCCTCCTCCTTGGCCAGGGCTGGTGATGGAGCAGTTGTGCTTGCTTGGCAGGGCTGCAGCGGGGACGAGCGTGAGATGGGCAAGACGGTGGCTGACATCATCTCCAAGACGGAGAAGCCAGTGATCGCAGAGGGACAGGAGCCACCTGAGTTCTGGGTGGCCCTGGGGGGCAGGTCCCAGTATGCCAACAGCAAGAGGTACCAGCCCTGTGCCCAGGGGTCCCTTGTCCCTACCCACCCTCAGGGGTAAGATGGGCCACGAAATCCCCAAGTGGGGTGAGCCCTGTTCCCACCACCATCGCTGCGTTGCCCTCGCCAGGCTGCAGGAGGAGAACCCCTCTGTGTCCCCGCGACTCTTTGAGTGCTCCAACAAGACAGGCACCTTCTTGGCCACGGAGATCCTAGACTTCACCCAGGACGACTTGGAGGAGGATGACGTTTACCTGCTGGACACCTGGGACCAGGTGAGCTGGGGGGGCACGGGGTGGGGGGACACCTTTGATCCCACAAGCTGATGTCCCCAGGGTGGGTGGGGGACCTGCAGCAGCCAGAGGTGGCAGGATGGGAGGCTGGAAACCCCCATGTCCCTGGCCCCACGCTGTTTTTTTCCAGCCCCCTGGCTCCAGGGATGGCTGAGAATGGACTCCCAGTGTCCTTCCCCATGGACAGATCCTGTGTGCCCCATCCATGGGTTGGGCATGGCCCCAGAGGGCCCCGTCTCACTCCAGTGCTGGACACAGTGACCTCGTTGCAGGTTTTCTTCTGGATTGGGAAAGGCGCCAATGAGTCGGAGAAGGAGGCAGCGGCAGTGATGGTGCAGGAGTACTTGCGGAGCCACCCCAGCGGGCGTGACCTCGAAACCCCCATCATCGTGGTGAAGCAGGGTCACGAGCCCCCCACCTTCACCGGCTGGTTCCTGGCCTGGGACCCTCTCATCTGGGCCGTGAGTCATGGAGGGGACTGGAAAGACCAGGAGGCCCCTTCACAGATGGGACCAGATGTGGATCTGGCCCCAGCCAGCATCTCCGGGGTGCGGGCAGCGGTTTGCCTGATCCCTGCCCGTGGTGAGGGGCTGAGTGCTTTTGTCCCCTTCCCAGGACAAGAAATCCTACGAGGCGCTGAGAGCCGAGCTGGGGGATGAGAGCAGCCTCGGGCAGCTCACCTCAGTAAGTGGCACAGGGAGAGGGAGCGGCCGGGGTGGGTGGGAGGGGGCACAGAAAGCCCCTCTGTCCCCTTGGCAGGTGGCACGAGGAGCTGCAAGGACATGTCCTCTGGTGAGGGGACACCTGGAGCCAGCCCCGTGCTTCTGTCCCTGGGGCAGCCCCTGACGTGACCCTGTACGCCCCATCTAGGTGCTCACATCCAACCAAGAGGTCTTCACCACCACCACCACCCTCCTCCCTGACAAACTGGAGACCTTCCCCCTGGACGTGCTGGTGAACACCTCGGCCGAGGACCTGCCGCAGGGTGTGGATCCCAGCAGGAAGGAGGTGAGACGAGGCTGGGGGGCTGCTGGGGGGGACCAGGGGAAGCCCCCCAGCTTTAGCTCAGCCTCCTCTCTCCTCCCCCAGTACCACCTCTCCGACCAGGACTTCCAGGCTGTTTTTGGCATGAGCCACTCCGCCTTCAGCAACCTGCCCTTGTGGAAACAACAGAAGCTCAAGAAGGACAAAGGACTCTTCTAGGGCAGGAGCCTGGGCACAGGGACAACCCCAATTCGTTACTTTTATTAAATAAAATGGATTGGGAGAGCAGGGCTGTGTCTTCCCCCCCCGACCCCTGGGCTCAGCCCAGGCGTGGGGCTTATTTGGCAAAGAAGAGGTGGCACGCGGGGGGACAGGGGTCTTGACCGGGCACCGAGGCAGCGCAGGGAAGGACCCTCAGCTCCTTTTCCCCGGGTCCTTCCCTTGCACCCCCTGCGCTCAGAGGCGATGCACAAGCTGCCCACCCCCTGGGCACCCCCAGGGAGCCAGGGCTCCCCCATCCCACCCCAGCAGCTGCAGCTCGGGGCTAAAGGTCTGATATAAAGCTGGAGCCGCTCCTTCCTTTATCGGGTGAACCTCAGTAAACATGCGCGGTACCAAAGGTAAAAGCAACAAGCCACACACTGACGGGGTGGCGCGTGTGTGGGGACGGACACCAGGGATCACCTGTCCTTGCCCCAGGAGGGGAGGAGGGCGTCTTCCTCCAGCTTGGGATCCACAGGGACCTGGAGAGGGGCTGGGGGCTCCCCCGCAGGGACGCATCTCTGGCGGGGGGACCGGGATTTGTATGTGCCAGGAGGCGCTGAACACACACACACACACGATGTTCCCGGGCAACTGAGCAAAGTCCCAACGTCCAACGGGGGGTGGAGGTGCGGTGCCCATCGTCTGCAGCATCCAAGAGGCAGCAGCCCAGGCAGCGTGGAAATAAGATCCCAAACCAAGAGAGGGTTAATAAAGAGGTTTTAATTTCACAAAAATCTATCTACACATCATTTAAAAAGGGGCAGGGGGAACCCAAGAGCAAAAACTGTAAAGAACAGAGAGGAACAGGTCTGCTAAAACACAGAGAAAAGTGCTGCTCCACATCAACAGTGTAAAGAAACAGAAAGTCAGGGTGCAGGCAGAAACCGGCAGCGGCCACCCCGCAGCAGGCAAGGCTGGAGTCCGTCAGCAGAGCTACACGGACAGCAGCTGCCAGGGCTCCCGCACCCCTTTTTCTCTCTTTGGCGGGCAATTACAGGGATAATTAGCTCCATTAAAAAGAAAACAAAGCAGATGAGTTATTCCCAGCCCCCCCCCCTCCCCGAAGCACGGTGATCCCCACGTGCCCCGTGCCAGGGTGAACCGCAGCAGGAAGCGCTGGGCTGGCCATCAGCCCTTCCTTGGGATGCGGGATGGGAAGGAAGATGCACAGGCGATGGTTATCTGTGCTGCAACGAGCAGGAGGTGGAAGGCGATGCCATGGCCACAGGCGTCGGAGAGCCCCGCTCCTCCTCCTGCTGAGCTCCTCGCATCGGTCTCAGGCTGCCGCTCCGGTCGGGAAGCCAGTCCTTGCTTTGCAAAGGCTCTTTGTGCAGCCCCGCTGGCCAGGCCTCCCCAGGGACCCACGCACACAGGCTCCAGTTCACTGACACAAACGGTTTTGCACCTCTCAGAGTAGGGGAGTAAATCAAGACCAAATTACCGCAGTCAAACAACGAAGGGGCGAGAGGAACGGCAGCCTGAGAACAGCCTTGCGTTTATGTGCTGAATCACACTTGGACTAAACTAGGCTGATTCAGGAGCAGGTAAATGTTTAACCGTGACTCTGTACATCTGAGGGAGAGCCTGCACGCGTTCAGGGACCGCAGCTGAACTTCTCCAGCTACATATACCCCAGGATGGGTATCCCACCTGGAAGGGACGACCTTACCGAACTTGCTCCTGCGACAGCATGAGCAGTGGGAACGTTACAGCCGGTGGGCAGCACACCCCTTGAGGATTACACACCCGTCTTCCTCCCCGCTGCTCTTGGACAGGGAGAAAGCTGGCTGCTGCAAGGAAGGGGCTCCACGGACACTCCTGCCAGGGTGAAGGTGCAGCCGAGCTGCCGTATGCCAAACAAAAAAGCTTAAATTAATTAATAGATGTCTGCAAATTCTTAATGGCTAGAATAATAGCAAGAACTTTTCATAAAACAAGGAACGCTGGTTTCAAGCATCAGCTTTCGCACCTTGACCCAAACAAAAACCGGTTTTATACAAAAGTTACTGCACTGAAAAGTCAGGCAACGTTTGCTTTTATTATAAATTAACTGGAGTGCAACGCCTTGCAAAAACAACCTTGCCACCAAAAAAAGCAGAGCTGACTTCTGACACTATAGGAATACCGGTTATTTACAGCACTAGCATAGGATGCGCTTGGGGAAAACAGATTTGCCCTCTGGATGGAGCAGTCCCTTCATCACATTCGCAGGGGCGATCAGTTCAAAGGACAACTCCCACGTCACCGCCTCTTCCCATCGCCCAGAATTCTACCAAAAATTAGTATCGACAATAGAAAAGTATAACGCTTTGTAATAAATTAACATATACACCCACACCGGCTGCATCTTACAAGGTAAACGCTCCGTCGTGTTCACAACCAAATGTTCGCTCCTAGCTCGGAAACCAGAAGGATGTCACCCTGACCAGGTCCACCAGGCTCATCCCACACGTGGGCTGCAAGGTCAGCGGGTCTTTTCACCACGCCGGGGTCCCCACAGTACTCGGCTTGGGGAGGAGTACCAGCGGCTGCCGCTCACCGCTGCGCACAGAGGTGAGAAGCGGCCACTGAGGTAGCATCCCCGTGCCAGCCCGCTAGGATAAACTCTAGTGTGGAACTGCCCATGAAAGAGGTGCCTGCTGTCTCCTAAATCGATGGTTTTGTCTGCTTTGCTTCAGCTGATTTATTCCTGAGAAACTCCTAACGACAGTTTAAAAAACCCAGAAACTATCTCGACAGCAAAAAAGGTGGTTTTTTTGTTTTGTTTTTTTTTTTTTTTAAAAGAAGTATTTCACCTCTAAAACTCAAGCTGCAAAAATAAGAACTAGAGGCCAAAACAAGAGCAACTACTCTGCTTAACAGCAACAATTTCTCTGAAATGAGTAAATGCCAGCGAAAGGAAACATCTGCCCCTGCTAAGTAAGTGTGAAGGTGCTGAAAAAAATGAAGTCACTAGGCTTTCCCCCCCCTGCTGAAACAAGCTATAAGAGAAGCATCACGTCTCTAAATCCAATAAAACGCAACGCTTCCTCCTAACCGTGTTCTGTTAATGCTGAACATGGGCTTTCTGAAAGCTTTCCACCTGGTTTAGTTTCACAGTTTGAGCGCTCTGCACTCCTCAGAAAGGAGAACAGAGGCATAGCTGCAGTAAAAACCCTCTTACCCTGGGATACGAGAAGACCAAGGCAAGACCATGGCTCAATCAAAGAGCAATTCAAGTGCCAAGCGGCACCCTGCAGACCCTGCCTTTCCCCACCGTTCCCGATGACCCAGGCCTGTGCAGAAAAGGTAACGCTGAGAACGCTCCTTCCCTCCCAGAAGATGACAAGTGGCTGCTGCTCACCTCCTGCTACTGCTCTCAGTCTGCTCCAGGCGTTCGCCTGCCCCCAGTTACATCGAAGCAGCCCTAAGCAATATAACTTCAGTGGAAATACTGCACGCCCAAAGAGAGACCTCTCCTCTCAAACGGTCCTTATGCAACAACCTTATGAAGAAATGCAATCAAATAATTGAACTTGTAAAACAAAAGAAATCACAAATATAATCTCACGTCTAAAGGAGGATGACAGTGAATGGTGTAAAAAAACAACAGAGCTGCCACCAGGTATGCAATACATTCCACAGCACCGACAGTTTGTTTCCTGGAACCGCATGTAAATAGCGGAGCTCTTACAAACCCATGAATGTCAAAACGCATCAGCTTGAGTGATTCCAAAATGCCTGCTAGCGAGATGACCGGCAAGAGCGTACTCAGTGATCTGGGTTTCCAGTGAATATTACTAACACAACACACGCCAGGTTACAGAATCTATTGCTTAAATTGCTCTTGGAGAAAAAAAAAAATGCCAAGTGATATGTAAATCTTTGCCACTCACTTCTCACGGGTGAATGGGCTTTTAAAGTTGAGTCTCTTTTTGCACTATTTTTTTTTTTAATTCAGTTTATGAGCAGCTGTAGTCTTGTGGCTTGATGCAACTCTTTAAGGCTCCATGCTGACAAAATTATTTGAGGAACAATAAAAACTTCACCACAGGAGGGTCGCTCTGGGATGTTCAAGGTTTAAACACGTGGTTCAGGCCCAGGACTCGCACAGATGGTTCAACAAACCGAGCATCCCATATTTCTACCTTTTGTCTCTTGTTTTGGCCCTGAGCTGTTTGTTACTCCTGTGTGTCTGGCACAAGTTCAGAATCTTCCTTGTTCCTCAGGAGGAACAAGGTGTTTTACTCTTCACAGAGGCTGACGAACCGATCTTCCTACTTCCATGCTAAGTGGCTGTGCATTTTTTTCTGTTTCTAGTAACTCATCGAAGATATCCCTAGAACAGAGGGAAAGACCAATAGTGAAACTTATGTACAACAACAAACTGCTACATAAGACAGCCCTGAGGGAATCAGCAACTGGATTTAATCCACAGACTCAAGCGTCACAGGTCCTGGCAGAGAAAGGTGTCTTATCTGGCATCTCTAAGCAAGGCTCCTTGAATCCCACAGCACCTTTTTTTCATTTATTACAATGAATAAGGTCAGTGGTAAGCCTCAGAGAACAGTAACAATAGTGAAAATAACTCCTGGCTGGTAAAAGGATCAGAAGCAACACAGGACACAGTCTGTAGATGAAGTAATATCCTTTATTAGAGCAACCAGTAAAGACAGAAGAAGGGGACAAACAGGCACAAAACCCCTTCTTCAGTTCCGTGTCCCTGAAAAGCTATCACTTCTACCTACACACCTCATCTTGCCCATGTCCTGAGATGACCATGGCTGCAACAACACAACTGCTAGGAGCAGGGATAAGGGCATTTACAAATGTCACAGCACTTAAGGAAAGAACTCAAGCTCCATTATGATTCCTGGTGCAACGAGCGCATAGCTGAGACAGTGAATCCCCTTCTTAAAAGATGATTTAATGCATCTTGTTAAAACCCTGTGTATTAGTGACATACAATTCCATGCCTCTGAACTCAGAGCACTTCAATTTTGTCATTCTTCCATGTAATTCTGACCACGATTTCTTCTTACAAATACATGGAGACACTTTTCATCCCAGCAGAGGACTAGAGGAAGAAGAGAAACCCAATTCCTCACAAACAGCAGGTAATTACTAGCACCGAAATTCCCCAAGACACCTACTTGTGCATGTAGAAGAAGATGTAGCCGCTTCGGTCTCTGTCACACTGAACGGTGGCCTCTAGAGTTCTAGACACTTCCAGGTCATTGTAGGTGAACCAGGACTGCTTCTTGATATCGTAGACATCACTGATATAATGACCTTAAAAACAGAGAACGCACCTTTCTTTTCATGCTGCAGTTCAACCAGTAAGCTGGTCAGCTAGATACCCTGGTCCAGCAACCTGTGTCAGATTTAAATGCTAAAAGACCCTTCAGACCCTGCTCCCTCCATCATTCCTGGTCAATGAGCTGGTAACAAGCACAAGCAATTCCATGCACCCCATAAAGCAGTATTTTGTCCATGTGCTGCAGTTAGGCACCATGACATCCTCAACCTGCTCCCCTACCAGCAAGATGAAACACTTGTTTTGCTGCCTGAATTCTTCTCTGCAAATAATCCTGCTACGGTAATTCTGTATCACAGATTTTTAAGATAGGTAAGAGGTGAAGAATAAAATATGGTATCTTTTACCTGATGATGATGTGCTTCCGATATGGCTGACAATGCTGATGAGGCGATAGGAGTGAGGAAGCTCTCCTGTCTGAAAATAAAGTCCAATTAAAGCTTTTAGGCATTCACTTTTGTCCCACGTAACTTATGGACAAGACAATTTATACACCTGAGATATGGGCTTTGGCTACTGTATTCAAAGCTGCAACCCAATCAAAGATTACAGAAACAGACCAGTTCAGACCAAATAAGGAGTCCTTCCAGAACTGGGAAAAAGCCTCCCATCTTACTTAATCTTTCAGCAAACCAAAGAACATGCAAAGGAGTCACTCTGAGCTCAGAACAGATGCTGACATCAGCTCTACACTGCAAAGTTTTCTAAACAACCATTTCCTGAGCGACTTCCACCGATGTCAGAATTAATCCACCAAATAAACATAGAAAAGCAAAAAGGGAACACCGTGCTTACTTCTGAAATATCAAAGAAATACCCTTGATAATGGTATATAGATTTAACAGTTAATACCGGATATGTAGCCCAGATTCTCTTGTCCTGCACCTGTAAGGTCAGCAGACAACACCCTCTTTCCATGCAGGAAACGTGCTCTGTCTATTCACTGACAATAAAACTAAACAATGCTAATTGGCTTTTGACAATTATTTTTTAATTCTCTCTGACCAGGAAATGTTATTGACACAATTCACTACAATACTCTTAAAATGCAACTCTTGGTTTAAGGGTAAGGAAATTGGTAAAGAATTGTAAGAAAATAAAACTGCTCAAGGAAACTCCAATTTTTTAACCTTTTCTACTCTACACAGTACTCCTTCCACTGAGGCAGGCAGGTAACTTTCACAACACCGCCGTGTGGAGTCTGAGAGTGCTAGCAGCTGGCAGCACAGCCTAGGTTACAGTTACATTTCACCTAATGGGCATAAGATCTCGCCACAACTTCTCAGTTCTGGTGGCGCAGGATCTAGAAGCCCATGGCGTTGCAACTAAACTACCACGCTGGCTGAAGCCCCCTCTCTCTGTAAGTAAAAATTTCAGGCCCATTGCTTTACATGCACTGGAATATTTATGGTATAAAACTACTGTTTCCTTTTCACCATTATCCACATCTTAGAGGGACTCAGAAGGTCTTTGCAGCTGTTTTGTTTTGTTTTTTTTAAAATTAAAATAACGCAGTAGGACAGACTCTTAAGGATAGAAATTTTCTACCTTTTCATGTCTGAACATAAAAGACTTTTCTAAGACTAAACAAGTACATCTGCTCTGTAAAACTACCTGAAACACTAAACTGATGGTAAAGAGGGGGTATATTTCTCAGTTAGCTTTTGAAATCATGGATCACACCTCAGCATTTCTTTTCAGCTCTTCTGCTTCAGCTTCTGAATACTCCATGTCAAGAACGTCCTCATTCCCAGAGTCTTCATCAGAACCAACGCTGTCCAGGAGAGAGCTGTTAAACTCTAGATAGCAAGGAAACAACGACCCTGCGTGAGAAGCCGTGGCATGCACAAGAATTCACAACCGGTTGAGGTATATCTGCCCACATAAACAAGCACAATAAAATGCTAACGTTTCAAGCTTCCTTCCCAAGGAAAGCAGGAGATATTGGAATTTCCAAATAAAAACTCTCTCTCCCTTCCCCAGCTTGTGAAAGCAATAATTAAGAAAAATATCTTGGACTACAAAATTAATTTTAGCATCATCTCTCTCATAGTTTTACAAAAAGGCACTATGGCAATGACAGCTGGGTGATAAAAGAGCGGTTAAACACCCAATTCGCTCCAGAGCACTGGTGGTCTGCAGCCAGAACCAATGTTAAAAGAAGTACAGCCAGTCTGGTCAGTGAACTGTAAGTTTCTGCAACAAGAAGCTATGAAATACAGTTTTAACTATAAGTTGCATTAACAAAGTGCATTTTTCAATTAAAACTGGCATCAAAACGCTACCTGCTGGCAGCAGGCATCTTTTCATTGTTTTCAATGGTAAGAAGGCTGCTCACCCCAGGAACTTCCAGCTTGCTTGGCTGAGCAAAATGCAGGCAGCTTTCTGTAAAGAGCCGGAAGGCACCACTGCTCCCCGTACACGCTGTTCCAAACTTCCTGGGATTCTGCAGCTACCCGACTAATTTAAGATTTTGTACAGTACTCATTAGGAGCAGTAGCTATGCTTTCACCAGCTAAAGCAAAGCTATGAAGTCCTGGGTGGATGAGAAGTTGAGATTAACAGGACACTGCTCAGGATATATATATGTTTGGGTTTTGTTTTTTTTTTTTTAAGGACACTATCACGCCAGTTACGATGGAGATGTTTTGCCAAAGAGATTCTCACACTGCTTGCCCTGTTAAACCATCAGACGCTGGATTAATGTAATCTTCTTGGGAAGTTTATAGATGAATCCCTTTAACTAAGAATATTTTACTGCTGGTTTCCACACTTATTCAGGCTGTTGTAAGCTAGACTACAGCCCAGAAATGCAGCCTCTTAGGTAGGTCTCTGCATGAAGCACTTGCCACGGGTATTGCTAAACGCCACTTCACCAACAGTCCTCGGTTGACTAGTGGTTCTTTGATTGCACCACTACTGGGAACCTTTCTAAGACAAATACTACCAGATACATGCTCAAGATTATTAGCATCTCCTTGAACAACTGCTTGTTGATGCCTTACAAATGACACGGTAGCAAGCTGAGAAGCACAAGACAATGCTCACGTTTAAGTCAAGCGCCTGCAAATCAGGAGGAGGAAGGATTTCTAGTGCTGAACTCTTCCCAGCCATGAATCAAGGAAGACCCGAGAGGGACTGGGCACTCAGTCTGCCAGAGCTCATCAGGGGACAGGACTCAGGCTGAGGGACATTTTAGCAGCACCCAACTTACTTCTCTTCAGAAGCAGACACAGGTTCAACCAGTAATACCTGAGGGCCTTTAAAGGTGTCTGAGCAACTACGAGTATCTTAACACAATACTTTGTTACCCCTCCCTCTTCCTCTTCGGAGCAGGAATTTTCTCTCAGTTATGCTTTGCTCTGCCAGATTGTATGAAATCACTCGCATGGCAGCCTCATACAAATGTTAAACAGTGCCTGAGGCTCACCACACTGCCTGGATTTGGAAAAGGCAGATAGTGTATTTTGGGTTTCTTTTTTCACCCCCAACAGCTATACCTTGCAGTGAGGTCTGTCTCCCTCCTAGACCGTATCAGATAGAGCACTTATTAATTTTCCTGGGCAAGGCCAGTGCATTCATTAATTAGCACTAAAATATCAATGCAAGTAAGAAATAATCCTTATGTTCTGACTAGAGCCATTAGCATGCTGGCTTCTGCTGGGAATGCAAAATTTCAAGGTCCATTTTGCTCCCTCTGTATCAATATTATATATTAAAGGTATATTATAATTTAATATATATTACATCTCTCTCTCTCTAATTAGAAACTGAAGAGAATGAAATAAGTTGTTTTTCACATTCAGATTTTCCTGGCATTTGCTTTCACAACCAAGAGCAAGAAAAGCTGACCTGAGCAAAGCCAAACGCAACAAAGCATACACCAAAAGAGCATGAAATCCTAGCTGTCTTACAGACACTCAAGAGCTGCACTCATACATACAGATCTATTTTCCCTCAAAAGCAACATCCTGGAAGAAGTTAAATAAGTTTCACCTTGTAGACTTAATTCCGTGGCTCGTTTAAGGTCATCATCCTCTTTTTGTTCTCGTGCCTCCTGATGGGAAGAGAACAAAACTTAGCTTATTGAGACACTTCACTGTTTAAAATTCTTGTGGTGCTCTTTTTCCATTGAAACTGTGCTGCTCTGGTTTCTACAACAAACCTGACATTGTAAATTAAAGGTTCTGTGTGAAGGAATGTTTGCAACCAGCGAGAGTCCAATGTTCCTGTGCAACAGAACCTGGGACAAACCTTCATTAAGGCTCGTCAAAGCTCCTGAAGTTTGGTATGCAGCAGAGCAAGTCTCTAGTAACACCAAATGCTTTCTCTGGATCATTAATTTGAAAAGCATCTGAATGAATTTGCAACCCTTCGCTAAGGAAAGCTGTCACTTACACACAATGCTCCTCACACTTGGGCAAAATTTAGACTTCTGCCCAAAGCCAGCTGAGGACAGAGTCGTTAAATCCTGACAGATTGTATTATTTTTAAGCCATTTGAAAGTAGAGCCAGTGGTTCTATGTAACAGGTGTAATTCACAAAGGTAGGATGCAAAAAAAGACACCACTAAACAACCGGGTATTAAAAATATTACCATAAACAAGTAGCAAAGAAACCTCAAGTCAACAAACCCTTCTAATCTTTGGATAATATCATGCCCCTGTTCCTCCCACCACTCTTGAAAGCTCAGAGCTACAGCAAGCCAGTCAATAGTATTTAATGAACTGGCTTCTTAATTCAGAGTTTGAATGCTTTCAGTGCACCTGAACGCAGAACCCTAACTACGTATTTCAAACCGAGATAACCACAGCTACCGCATTTCCATGCCTGAATCATTAGAATAGCAGATTTTCACTTCAGAACTGTAGCAGAACAACACTCAAAGGGCAGCTTTACATTATTAGCATGAGGCCTTTTATCTCACTATTTCTAAAGCATTTGGGAATCTTTGTTAAACTACTCAGCATCGCTGAATCAAAGCTACATCTGGCATGGAACATACCAACCAGCACCTCATAATGAGTAATGGGAGAGAAAAATCCAAGAGCCATGGAAACATCAGATCTCATAAGGAAAACCATGACAGCTTTAGTATTAATAGAGAGCAGACAAGGGCACCTATTTAAAGAAAGACCTGGCTAAGTGCTTGCTTCACACTCAGCAGCTCGGTTAAACTTGTGAAAATCAGTTACAGGTCTTGAAATTCAAGTGGAATACAGATGGTTAGCACACAACCCGAGATCCCAATTCTTTCCAAGTCTAATTTAAAGGACTTGTTTTAGACTAAATTATTTGGGATCCTTTTTCCAATTTACAAATAGGGAAGGTTCACATATATGCTCAGTTCCTATATTCTTCACTAAGCGTCCCCTACTTGCTAGTACCAGAGACAAGGCACTGGGATAGACAGATCTTTAACCTGACTTGGCATGGCCGTTCTTAGCCTTTGCTTTGAAACCTGCCTCTTTCACTTTGAGTCTTGACACGACACGCTGCAAGAAGCAACTGCCAGGGAAGCTAAAGGTGGGCTTGGTTCTTGGCGACAGATAGTAAGAGTTCAGTTCAGTTTATCATCATTTTTATATAAAGTTACAAGCCAGTGTATAAATGTGCACAGAAAGCTTTGAGAAATCTGCAGGTCTGTGATGTGATATATGGTTTCCGAGAAAGCACATGCAAAACGTGCCCAGACGTATCCAGTGCCATCGCTCTACTGACACTGGAGCTAGAAGAAACCGAAACCTTTTTTCATCTGGTTCTCTCAAAAAAGCAGCAGAATCCCTTTGCAGTTACTGCCTGAACACAAGCTTTTCCTTTAGCCATCAGGTTTCCAGTATTAGGGAAGATAACTCAAGGAAGCAAGCTTTATTCCTTACTTGCTCTTGAAGGCTTTGAGCCAGCGCCTGCTGAAGTTCTTGTTCTTCCCTCTCTCTCTCCATATCGTACTGCTGCAGCCAGTCAACCTCCCCCTGGGAGCCTTCCGGAGTTTTGTTTTCCTTATTCTCATCAAAATCTTTAGTTATCTCGGTGAAATTGGCAGGACCTGAGGAATCAGGAAGTACAGTTATGCTTTCCTGGGTCTTCTGTTTGTTACCAGCTAAATCCTCTTTACATCACCACAATCCTTGCAGCACAGTGACATCTATTGACAGGGAGAGCTCACCAGCCATAAGAAAACCACACAGGAGTCAAATGGAAAAAGCTCCAAAGCGCAGTCTTACACTGATTTTAACAGGTGTAAGATGAACCATTTGATTAATCCCTGAACCTGTTCTCTTCTTAGTCTTTTATGTTCACTCAGAAACAGCAACTTCAACTAAAGTAAGATGTCATACACCACTAGGTTTCTGCAGCCATGAAGCTGACACCTGAATTTCTCTAGAAGGAACCATGGATTATAAAAATTTGCATTGCATATTATACCTTGGAGCACTACAGACGAAGCCACAATTAAAGCCAAATCATATGTAAGATGGAGGGAAGCACAAATCTCAAGCACCGTTTAAATTTGTCAACTTTTTGCTTCAGGTAAGAGCTTCAATCTTGTGAACACTATCTACAGCTTTAAAAGTGCAAGAAGATGACAACTTTTCAGTTCACCTTTAAAGTGAGTGCTATGGCAGAAGTATTTTACAAAACTTCTGGAATGAACATTCGTTCAACCACTGCATACATCTCCTGCAGTTGCAGGACACTTTGATTCTCCCATTTGCTTGCAGCTGAGAAAGATTCAGGACCGGCTCCAACAGCTATCATGCAGCAACACGTGAAACTTTATAGTTTTGCCCTATGCAGACTTCCAACATCTGCTCATTAGTTATTAGCAAGGATTATAGAAGGCAGTCTCAGTATCTGTGACCTCTTAAACACAAGACCACCAGAACTATAATCCATCAGTCTAATCCTCTTAAGATGAAAAAAACTCCAGAATTTGTTACATGACCTTTGAAAACATCCAACGTAAGATGAAATACTCGCTCAACTACAACTGTTATTTGAGGATCATGTAGCAGAAAAGACATCTTCTGTCCTGTCTAAATTAGCCTTTTTTGAAAACACCACAAATCATTCAGTGTTTACAAAAAACTTATTACTAGCAGTAACAAGAAATGGACCAAGATAAATCCATCGTGTTTAGAATCATCTTGTCCGATATAGCAAAGCATCCTTTGCAATTAAGTTTCCTTTAAATAGACCATACCAAACTCATAGCATGCTACGTTCAGCTGCCATAACTGGTAACTCAACATACACACATCTCATGTGAATGCCAAAGCGTATGCTTTGAGTAGTACTTGTGGTTTTTGGTCATACACAGTCAAATACAGAAAGCTGAATGCAATGTTGAGTGTTTAACTGCATTCTTAATCAGAAAATACAGAAACTTTTATTAAACACATACTTTTTGCTTAAGTGTCACAATAGAGCCTTCAAATAATTACATTATACTTTCCAAAGAAAACCTGGAGAGAGAGACATTTATGTGGCCACACTCTCACAACTCTCTCTCTCACACAACCATAAGCAACATTAGTGTATATAGAGGAGGGCACAAATAAGGCTGACCACAGACTCAGTTTTCTTATACACTGCCTTCCAACGTGAAAGCTGTCAAGAGTTGTCCACTGAAACAAGTGTGATTTTTGGTAACAGAGTGGGTTTTTTTGCTGTCAATATTTAACCTCCTGGCTCTTAGAGGAGAAGGAGAGCATATTGTTGGCCTGTTTTTCCAGGCTAGTAGAATTAAAAATCTGACCAAAAGCATGTAGCACACAACAAATGATAAACACTTAAATTTCCTTCAGCCAACTAAAGGAAGACAATTTCCCCACACTGAGATCAAACAGGTTCCTTCTTGTACTTAACTGCGTTTCTGGGTCAGAGGCCGTAATTCACATGCTGAGTCTCTTATGCTCAAGGGTCTACTCTCACATAAAAAAGCATTAGAAAAAATTACAGAGATAGAGCTAAATTCATTAGTAACTAGTGACAAAATAACTGCATGTATGAAAGCATTCTCAGTCTTATGCACCCCAGACATCACTCTTGCACACCAGCAATGTGATCACTGCTACCGTGCTGCCCAGGCTGCAACAGCTACAGAAATGAAAATACTTTCTGATTATGGGAGATTAAGTTCCAGACACTGCCAAATCTTAGTAAATTGAATTGTCTGGTACGGGAACCAGTGGAAGCATGTGTTAATCAGCAGACAAAAAAATGGAAATTAACTCTGAAGATGACCGCACCTTTATCAGAGTGGTGACAGACAGACAAGAAAATACATTTTTGCAGTTCAATGCATTAAATGCTTTATACACAGGGAAACTGTAAGAAAACTCTGAGGAAGTCAGGCAGTTTCAGCAGTGCACTTGCATCCAGATTCTGCCACCATACATTACTAACCTGCTGCTATCAGTAACCCGCTTTAGCTTGCTATAGTCCAATTAAGATGGTTACTTCGCCTTACCTGAGTCTAATGCTGCTTTGGGTTTCTCCATCTCCATAGATTCCAGGTTTTCCGGCAATTCCTGAATTTCATCGTCTCCAAAACCAGTGTCTGGGCTGCTTGTGGGCTTATCTTCATCATGGCTCAGAGACAGAGAAGCTTCCCTTTTGCTAATCTCTAAGACAGCTGCTAGCAGCTCATCTTCGCTCATCCCATCAAAACCAGCACTACCCAGCTCAGGCTTATCACCCTCCATTTTACTTCTTTTTGAACCCTAGAGATGAATGGAGTTATGATTAAATCCTTGAATAAACAGGTATATAACATCAGCTTTACATTTCTGTGGAGATTTTTTTTTTTATTAACCCCAAGGAGTGGGAGCTTAGCTCTGTCAACATTAAACAGATATTTATGAGACTCAATGGAGAGACAACCTTTGTAGCTACATTCACTCCAAGGAATAATATTTAAATATAAACTACAACCAGTTTTTACAGGCCCTGCAGATTAACATACACAAGATAACTCTTCCCTTCTCCTTCCTTTCCTCCAGCACGTGTTCCACCTTTAGGTTCTGATGAATCCTCAAGCCTCTGGCAAGTCAGTGCTGAGGTGCAAGTAGCGAAATTGCAAGTTTGTTAACAAAGGCTGAAGCAGCAACATGAGAGTAATTGAACTTGAACACAGGGATGGAAGAACGGGAACTGAAATCAGGCTGGTACGAAGAGCAATTAAAATTAGGTTTGCTGCTGCAGACTTGCCATATGAAATCTTGTGGGACGGGGGGGGGGGGGGGGGGGCAGGAGTCTGCAAACCAAGTAAGAAAACAGTTAACCAGGGAAAGGGGGGAATTATTCTTTCCTAAGGAGAACAGAATGACTTTAAATTGGAAGAAAGGAAAAACACTTTAGTCTTAATCTGAATTTTTCCTTTTTTAGTTATCTTCCTAAAACTGACGCTCATCAACTCCTACACCATACTGATTTGCAACTAATACAGTAATTTCAATCATTTTTATATTAACTGTTAATCAGGAGGTTAACCTCCATGTATACATATTTATACAATTACACTACTTACCATATGCTTAGATTTTTTTTTTCCCCTATACTATGTTAAAAATGGGGAAAAATAGTTTCTATCAGAATGTACTTATCCAGGTCTTATTCCAAACTGCATTTGGATGGATCTCAGAACTTCATTAAAATGAACAAAAATAATTTTTACTGCTGTTTTTTACTTAAATACAACAAGCTTTTGATGAGCAAGACTAGTTTTATATAGCAAATATTTTGTATTAAAACTGGCTTATCAAACAAGATTAGCAAATGAATTAGCCAACTAAATTGCTTGTTCTAGACATCATGCCCTCCAAGAATTAGTACTGACAAATTTAAACCTCTCTCCTCACATCTATTCATGCACTGAATAAGGAAAGCAGAGTACCTGCTTTTTAAGCTTTCTGATTTCTCTCTCTGCACCTGTAGGCTACTAATGTCAAACCTGGTTTAGCTCTTCAGCAAACCCTAGTTCCAGGCACTTTGCCAACAACTACCACTAATTCAGTGGCTGGACTTTAAAGACTTGGCTGCATCTGTGCATTATTTGAATACAACTTTTCTATTAGAAATTATTTGCATAGATTTTAAGTAGCTTAGGCTCTAAGACTGGCTGCTTTAAATAAGTATTTTTAAAACGTACTTCAAATACTACTTCATATGCAGAGGCAGAAATCACAGAAATTGCAGTTCTGCCCACTTTAGCTGGATAACTGCTATTTGCCCCTACAACCCGATGTCGTATACACCTTCTGTTCCAGCTGTTCTCCCACGCGGCAGGACTGTTTTGCAAGCAGTGCCCCGCAGGGGATATACCAGCCATACGAAGTGACTGCCAAGCCCCCAGTGCAACCCCATCCACAGCTGCTATGAGAAGCATACCAGGGGAAATGGTGCAGCAGCGGCACTGCCACTTCCAAGGATCGGGACCTCCCAGGACAACACTGAGAAGGACAGAGGATCTGGTTAATGATAACAGATGGCTGGTCAGGCCTGTGGTTGAGGAGTGGCCAATGTGCATGGCCACAAAGAATAAAGTCACTTATGTGGAATCATCACCACCACTGTCTCTTTCCCACAACAGGCTGGAAAGCCTATAATTAATTTGCTATTCAAATTAATAGGCTTTATTCCCACAATTTCTGCACTCACAGGGCTTATGCGATAGAGACTACCTACACTTCCTCACAAAGAAAACTCAAGGAAGAATCACTTCGGACAGTTTGGAATACTTTTTCTATACATAAGAGGGACTTCAAAGACAAGCTAGTTTCCTTCCCCCACCCGCAGCCAGCTATAGATGTGCCATGCAGGACAGCAGTTGCCTACCCTGTTCCCGAGACCTTCAGCAAAGGGTTTTCTGCTTTCTCCCAAAGCAATCCATTCCATCCCTACACATCCTGAGCATCAGGAAGTTTTCCCTACTATTTAATCGAAAAATTACTGTCTGCAATTTAGTCTATTACTTCCTGTTCTATCCACCATGGGCACGGAAAACAGCTCAAGTGTTTCTATTAATTTCTTTCCCTTCCTTGAAGACACAAGCCTTGCTTATGTTTCTCCTTAAACTAAAGGCCCGAGTTCACGTGCCTGCTCTTTCCCCCCAAATCTTCCTTTCTAGGCTTCTGACCATTCATGTTCCTCTCTTCTGGCCCCTCTCCAATTAATCTATAACTCTTTTCAGTCCAGAGCCCAAAGCTGGATACAGAACTCTAGTATGTAGCTACATTCTTCTAGCTGAAGCTCAATGCTGAGGAAAAAAAGGATTCACACAACCTGCAGGCTATGCCTCTGTCTATACACTTCTGTTTTCAACCAGCCTGACCTTGTGACCGACTGTCACCTTTCACGCCCTTTCTGAAGGCCCACTGCTTTCCCAGCTCTTCCCATCCCGCATTTACAGTTATTAGTCCTGCTAAGATTAGACCTTTAGCCTGTCTCTACCGAACAACCCCTCCTATTTTTATGCAATGTCTCAGATTTGTCAAGATCATTCTTAACTGTAGTTCTGAGCTTCATGATACTGGCAGCCCTTCCCAGCTCTGGGTCTTCTGTAAATTTAATACTCATTATCTATTTTATCATTTATTAAATACTGAGTGGATTGGGATTCTCCCTTGGTTTGATCTTCCTATCAGATCAGAAACTGTAGGTATCTTCCTCGTTACCTATTGCTATTCAGCCAGCTTTACGCCTGTCCTTTAATGCCATAATCAAGACCACAAAGTCTCCGCTTGATTAAAATAACCCCATGAACGTTGTCAAAAACTTTAGAGAAGCAGAGATGCAGGACGCTTGTCCTAAGCACTAGGTCTGCAACACTCTTAACAGAAGAAAGTGGTACTGCAAGATAATCCTCTAAGCTTGTTTTCCGTTCTGGGTCATCATTCCTTCCCACACAACTCATCTACTTGCCCTGATAGAGGCAAAAAATATCTTGGCAACATTAATACTAGTCACAATGAAGAGCTCAAAGACAACTTGAAGTTAACTGTGCCTTTACACCAATGAACTTGATCTCTACACAATTCTACATGTCCACCTCCGAAGACTGATACCTTCAGTTTCTAAAAGCATTTAAAAAGCCACGCTTGACAGGGGACACAGACTGGATGTGCAAGAAGTTCTCTCAATTGACTATTTTGCTTAGCCCAACTTGTACTGGATCTAATTTAATCAAGGGCTTTACTGCATCATTTTATTATTGACAGCCCATTATATTTCAGCCTGGGAACATTATTAGTGAAAGTTACCCAAAGGACTGACAAAACTGCTAAGCAGCTGGTATACATAACCTGAAAACTCAAGTGCAGTTGCAATGCAATTACCTCTGTTTCCAGTGGGAACCCAAGACAACTGTACAGTGAGGTCAATTAGCAAAGCACTCCCTTCCAGCATTGCAGTGCTAATTAGGAGGAAAAAAAAACCTTACCTTACATCAATTTTACTCAAAATCTGTGCTAAGAAAAGCACAGGCCAGACATGAGCACATAGAAGATCTATGTATATGAAAGGTTGTGGTTTTTTCCCTTACCTTTTCTGGCTCTTCTTGCAGCTGTTGCTGATCTCTACTCTGTATGTTACACAACCTTTGGCTATGGGCAACAGAGCGTTTCAACGGCTCATCATCACTGTCAGAATCTACATAGAGTGCCGCAGAGCTCTTTGACTTGAAAGTGTATTTTCTGTAAATTAAAAACATGGCTATAAAACTTTATAGCAGTGTAGCATTGCACAAATCTGTTTTGAAGTAACCATTAAAGAAGTGTTACATCCAACTTCCACACTGCAGGGCAGTACAATTTGGGGAACAAACTGCAACGATTGACAATGACAATTTATTAACATAGCAGGCAGGGTTTTCAGAAAAGGTATATTTTATTAGGTTAACTGACATACCTACCTCAAGCCTGCAATAGCAACTTAGGACGTTAAAAGTTACTAAGTGTGTGGCTCTTGCTTCTAAGGCCAAGGATTCTGCACTTCACTACCTAGCAATCCCAGACAGTACTCATTTGAGTTGAGTCCACAGTAACATGTAGAACTCGGCACAAACCATTTGACTTCTGAAGTTTACTAAGCTGGACACAGGACTTCCCACATCATTACTAGGACATAAAAAGCACAAACCTGCACAAGTTTTTCAGTTTTCCTGTTTGTTCTTTCATTAAGATAAATCCTTGCTTCTTTAGAACAGAAGACCAAGGGAGTGTGGGGAAGTCGCGATTTCTGCTCAATTAGGAAATCTGGTCTTTTAAGTATTCCACAATGCAAAACTATCCAGTGTGATATCACATTTTTCACTGTATTAAAAACTGGCCTTTCAAAATGGGCTATAAAAACAATGCCCTCTCATCTTTGCAAATAAACTTAAGGAATTAACCACCTGTTCCCAAAACACACAATGGGGCTCCATAGAGCCAGAAGAGAGAAAAGAGCTAGATTAAACTATTTTGCTTCTTATTTACATGACTTGCAACTACAAATGCAAGCTAGTTTAAGATATCTGGCACTGACAAATCATCTGTACAAACTAAATCCAGTTCTCATTCTGATGCTCTGAAAAAAAATCATCTTTGCTTACTTACAAGTCCCCAAAGGTTCTCAAAAGACATGCTAAGGTGATCATGTCAACTAGGTAAATTGTACCATTGCTATTAATTTCAGCTACCGTGTAACACCAATAAAAGATATGAAAAAAGACAGTAGCTGAAATAATTTACTACAATAGAAGAAAATAGAAAGAAAAGAAAACAAATAGAAAAAGTGGAAAGATTAAAGAAGAATTAGAAAAATCTTAAAATGCCTTAAAAATTATCCCATGAAACCCCAGGACATGGGCATTTCAAAGCTATAACTCACCTACAAGGTGTGGAAGTGCTTATAGTACAGGAATTCACCATTTGGGAGGCTTTCAATGGACGGGAACTATTAAAAAAGCAAAGTATTTATTGCAGCAGTTACAGTCTTTAAAAAATAAGTGTTTACTTGTCTGCTATGCATGCAAATCCATGACCAAAGAAACAAGTAGAATACCATTATGTACTTGCTAATTGCTTAGATTTAGAGTAGTAACTCCATCATGCTATGAATATACAACAGTTGTTCAAAACCATATATA
This sequence comes from Aptenodytes patagonicus, assembly GCF_965638725.1. Lineage (NCBI taxonomy): Eukaryota > Metazoa > Chordata > Aves > Sphenisciformes > Spheniscidae > Aptenodytes > Aptenodytes patagonicus. The sequence goes on along the minus strand of NC_134954.1, from coordinate 58,255,162 downwards.
ATCCTTTAAACTTGATTCACTTCCTAGTGATGCACCCTTAGGGACAAGCTCACAAATTAAAGGCTTTGGGCTCCCACGTCAAGACAACTCATTCCTTTATTTTTTATTCCCACCAACACTTGAGTTCCTTCTCCCAAACCACAGTCTCCTGCTGCTGTCTGGATCAGCCGGTTTTTTGGCATGTCCCACATCTCCGTTTCTCCTCCCTTACACCTAGATTCTTCTAAACAAACTTCCTGCTCCATTTAATCCTTTCATGGGCTCCTCAAAGTCCATCACTATCACTACACATCTATCCACCAGATGGCTGCAAGTGCAGAAATCTTTTCTGATCTTCCCCCTCAAACCAGGGCTGCTTCTCTCCAGCCTAGTTACCCTTCCACTCTCCAGTCAATCAGAATGGTTTCAATGACTAAAAAAAGCCATTGGAAAGCTATTTCAAAAATATTTTCAAGTATTTCTGCTCTAGTTAGCTTAAGCTGTTTGTTGTGTTTAAGATTTCTATTGTTAAAGCAAACTCTTGAGAAACATCCACGTAAATCTCAAAAGCCACTAAACATTCAGCACAAGAACACATGCCACACTGCTGAACATACACCAGATGTGTCCTAACTCACAATGGCTACCGTGGTTATGTCACTAGGCAGGGACCACAAGAGACCTGAGGGTTTCTTGTTCCTTATTCTGCCACAGACTTTCTATGTGACAACTGGCACGTTTAATCTCTGTGTCTCAGGACAAGCAGCTGTACAGAAATAACTGTCACAGGGAAAAGGAGAGAGTATTTTCAGCATGTGAAGTGCTCAGATACTACAGTGGCACAGGAAAGACAATGAAAAATGAATGATAGCACGGACGGTGCAAATGGAAATTAGCAGAAAAAGGTAGGATGTTATGTCTCCTAAGCAGAGTTAAGCGTGCTGTGAAGGGAAAGGTAATCTAGATTACTTTGGACCGAGAGGCATAAATTTTAGAAGTTACTAACAGAAGCTCTCTTAAAAAGGATAGGAAGTTATTTTCAAGGACACTGAAGAATATTATCTTACCAAATATTCCCTAGATAATGCCCCACCAACTCTTCCTGCTGCTTCTATCATGCTTCCTTTCCATACATGTTCTCATGATGGCATCATTACAAACTAGCAGTGCACATCTGAAGCTGCATAATTTAGTGTTTCCTTGCCCAGACATCTTCTGGAGGAGATCTGACAACTGCCCACCTTGTGGCATGTGCGCTTAACACAGCATGGATCGATCACAAGTTGTACACTTACATTGCAGAATGGACGCTCCATCCCAGCGTCAGCGGCAGCCTAGTGCTTTCCGTACAGTGTGAAAGCAGGGTTAAGTATCTAGGAATAACCACCTGCTGCCCGACTTTATGATTGAGAGACAATGCTACATTGAAGCTGTATCGTTTCAGATGAAGAATCAGGACCCTGAGAGGTATGAAAGAAGGACAAATGTTAATCTCAAGACAGAAGTCAGAGAAAACCTATTCAAAATCCAGGTAGCCCTGTTTACAAAATGCATTCACCTGACTCTAAAGCAGATTATTACTTCAGGGTGGCAGGGAAACACTATCCATCTCTTATCTGGCAAGAGACAGGTAATTACTCTCCTGTCCATCACTCAACTTTGTGCAAGGTGCAGAGTGCAGACTCTGCCAACTCAGTAGGCTTCCTGCTTTGATCTGCATCACCTTGCTCTTCAGTCAAGCAGAAGCAAGCAGCTTGTACCAAACTCATTATTTCTACTACGCAGTGAGAGGTAGGAAACAATCGAAATATTATCATTATAGGTCAGAATGCTAGCATATTACTCCCAGATATTCAAGACTGTGATGGAGGGATCACACAGCTGCCCAAAACTGAGGAGGAACTGTGCCCAGTGCAAGATGTGTACTTGGTTTATCTGTCACGACACTTTCTCTTTGAAAGAGCTTTTGATCACAACAGTATAAAGAGCCTGAAAAGGCCTCCTTACACTGAATCTTCTCCTTTATGCTGCACTTTGTACTGTCTATTTAGATCATGCAGCTGTATCATCACTTATGCTGTGCTAATATTCAAAAACTTTGACAAGGGTTTTGCAGTGCTAGCATAAATACACTATTTAAGCAAAACGCAAGCTAACTACCAAGTTACCAGGTTCAGTATGAGTATACCTGGGACAAGGACATAGGCCAGACAAAGTCATCCAACAGACTTAGCTTTACATCCCATGAGAAAATGATCCCTACCTCCAAGCACTTCCACTCTAAATAATGAACTAAACCCAACCACGAGGTCAGAAACTATTGAGCATGCCATTAACCCTCAAAGTGTCTGCCTTCTTCCTCAAAGTGCCACGCTTACTGAGAGAGAAAACAGGTACCAGCATGGGAAGAATTAATTGATCAAAGCAAAACCCTCTATATACCTTCTGGCACTAATGCCTCCAACTCAGTCCTGCCCATCAGGTCAGCTAGGCACAAAATATTAAACTTCCAGAATATATATACTGTTTCCACTTCCCTCACATCCCAGAAACCCCAAGAAAAAGGGAAAGGGGAAAACTCAGCCCTCCTGGTGTAACGATAGAGAGGAAGAAAGAAGTGTTGCAGAGGGTGCCCAAGAGAGTTTCTTTAGAGGGAAACTGAAGAACAGCATGAAGACTACTGCCTGCATGTGTATCTTTCTCACATGCTGACCACCGTACATGCTGTCCTACCTGTTTTCCCAGCTTTACTTTTCGAAGGACTTTTGCTTGCACTTTTGTGGACTTTTTGTCCTTCCAGGAAAGAGAGGAACAGATGTCAACATTTACCTGGGAAGCCTGTTGAACTTGTGTGTGACAACAGCAGACTTTCCATTGCACTTCTCACAGGAATACTCAATCTCCTCTGCCTGTTTAAGAGAACAGAAAAATGACTAGTGGAACAAAAGACACATCAATCGGATCTTAACAGTAAACACATTGCTTCTGGCTGTCATGGAAGCTCTTCAAAATAGCAGTTACACTTAAAATTATAATCACCTTCAACATGACCCAACAAGAGGGCATCTGATAAGAGGACAGGTAGCAGAGCTTACAATTTGACAACATATCCACTAATACAGGTGGAATTTTTCTGCAAGTCAATTGCAGACCAGTGAATCAGCCACAGTTGAGACAAAGTAGCTTCCAAAGAGAGGGGACAATCTTGCAAGGTTTACAGTTTTCTCTCCCATACACAGTTTTTTTGTTTTTTTTTTTTTATTAATAACCTTTGGTGGAAGATAATTTGCCATGAAGTTTTCTCTCTCTTGTTCAAAACCTCAACTTTGCTCCTGAAAAGCTTTCTCGATCTAAACTTGTCAAGGATGTGCTGCACCAGAGTAGAGTTTTGAACAGACAGCAAAAGGGGAAGCATCACGGTGCTGAAATTACATGACTTAGCCATCAAACATTTCCACAGCCCTTTTCTTTAAGTGAGGCCAAATGACACCACTATAATTTTAAGATTTTTTTAAACCACAAGACCTCCACCTGGTTTTAGAATAAGCACATCAATTATTCTATCTGTTGAAAACACTATCTGTAAATGGAGAAAAAAATACAGGTCTGTCTCAAGATATGACAAAACTAATTCACACATGTAAGGCTCATTTTTAGCTTTCAGAAACCTCACCTTGAAGCTCTACTTACAAGATGAGCATCCACAAATTACAACTATTTTTTTAATTATGATATCCGTATGACCTTTTTCCTCCATGCTAATTTAGGCCAGTACATAAGCTGTTGAAGCATCCTAGCCCAGGAGAGGAAGCAGCAATTCCTGAGCGATTATCTCAATCTGACAGCCTCCCTTCTCTCCTTTGTTTTTGTTTACGTCTCAACTCTTCCACCACAAAATGGGGAAGTTTACCTATTTCACAGCAGTATTGTAAGGATCAGTTAATTTCTGCACAGCATTTTACAATAAAAACTCCTGTATACTGTTAATGTACAAACCTCAAAAAAGTGCAAAGTTAATTATTTCACATGCCTGCAATCACTGTCACAGAAACTAATAATCAGCTATACAATCAAAATTTCCATGTGGTACATAACCTACACATACTCCACAGTGAATAAAAAAGCCCCAAAACTATGTACCCGAAAAAAGAGGTCAAGGGAATCCTGGATCGATCGGGAAGGAAGCAATTTCTTTCTTCGAGGAAGGTCAATGGAGAGGTCATTAAACTGTTCTCGTTTAGTGACTGTTTCACCACACCTAAAAAAGAAACACGCTTATGTAAGTCTGATGAAAAACATACTTGAAATTAATGACATCTTACATTTTTTAGGCTAAAGTAGCTTCCCAGTAAATATATGCCTCTTGATCAATCTATTTTTACTCATCAGAATGAAACTGTTTGATGCTTATGACAAGGTTGAATTTTGGGATTTCACTTGGATGCTTTAGAAGTTGAAAGAAACATTTGTGTAAGGGTGAGAACAAAAAACCACAGACTGCTTTGGAGAGACAAGTGATCAGGTATACACGAAATCAAAGTGACTGCTATGTAGCTGAACATGTCTTCTTCATTCAGCATTCTTAGGAGAAAAGAAGTGAGCCCAGCTCAGAAGAAGGGAAAGCCTAGAAATACATTCAAACTGTTTTTAGAAATAAAATAGCAGAATCCATCTAAAAAAAAAAAAATATCTCAATTTCCTTATGCTTTTTGTTTGCGGCGGGGGGAAGACCCTACAGTCATTTGTCTTCAATAATTATTACCTGCATGCAATTTACTTTTAATTATTTTAGGGAACTAATGCAGTACACACAAAGTAATATTCCCAAATATCTGTGTTCATGAAAACTCTGTGGAATGCAAGCATTCCATATGGGAATCTGCTGCACGGGTCATACACAACGAATGCTCAGACATACTGGTTTACATCTTTTTCCGCAATAACCTAGAGAGACAGAAGAAAATGCCATTCCCTGCAAGCCCTTAGAAAGAACAAATTAAAAACATGGTTTCACATTTTTTTTTTAAGAGGAAACATTACTTGGCTGAAACGCCCTTTTCTCTCTATTCTCATACAACCAGTACGCAAAAAGCAAAGCACAGAGGCTTTCCACTGGATACGTAATGAAGAACTAGATGGTATGAGACTGTTTAAAGAAGGCCTGTAGCAGCAGACAGCGTGGTGTGAGGTTTACAGCATTTCTAGACCATAGAATATTTTCTAAATATCTAGCTTTGGAAACTCAGCTCTAGTTATAGCCTGCAGATGAAGTCACATAAGATGGAAACACTTCCCAGTCTTTTAAGGTAAGTATGAGAAAAGCTCTCAAGCATACTTACGTTTTGCAAATGATAGAATGCTGAACCTCAAACTCTAAGTTACTGATAACTGGACACGTATAAACTTTGGTGGCTGAGAGGTCATCAGAAGCCCGTCCAGGTGAGTTATCCTCATTAGGGACTGGCTCACTCTTCCAAGTTTTGTTTAACTTTTCCATGTCTTCCTTCAGCTGATCCAGACACTGGCTCAAGAACTCATGTGCATCCTAGAAACGGGGTAAACTCATCAAAGTGATTTTGTACAACTTCATTCAGTATCTTTCTCTCAAACACACACAGACTGGCGAAATTATGTTTTAGTTCATTGCATTCAGCAATACTAAGGCAGTTCTGCTCTAACAAACAGCAGGCGATCGTTGTCATTCAATCAAAAGCTCAAGTCACTGTCAAAGAGAGTTGAAGCTTGACAGGCGTTCAATGTAGTCCAAACATTGAACAAATTGCACATAATTGTTTCTAGACAATATGGTACTTACGTTCTGCATGTACCCAGAAAACCTCTCTGCAGTAGCTGAAATGGCACTTTTCACCTTCTTGAGCAGCTCTTTCTTAACCTCAGAGCTGCAGACATCCTTTTTAGCAAGCAGATGGGCAAAACGTCTGCAGAAGTCAATGTAAAAGACTGATTGGCTTTCTAGGACTTTAGAGAAACAAAATAAAACTCATGATACCTCATTTTAAGAGTCTCTAAAAGCTTTTCTCCTGTGATAAGTGGTTTAGGGGTTCTGTATGAAAATATCTCATATATAATTAACCTTTCCATTTCAAGTATTTTGAAATCTCATTTGAGGCCATCATTGGAACAGGACTCAAATGAACAAAAAAATTCCACAATCTTTTAAGGTAAAGAGAAGAGCCTTATAAAGTTCTATAAACTTATTTCTGCTATATCTTTTACAATGAGAAAAAAAAAACCACAATGCTTTTTGAAAACATTTGCACTGATAGGAGATATGAAATCACATGGCACAAAATGAGCAACACAAAATCATTAAATTCAACTTGCATGGTCAGACTGGTTTCTATTTTTTTTTTTTTTTATTTTTAAATTTCTACTCAGTTTCAAGCCTTACTTCTTTTGGCAGTAAAACATTACAACAGAGTAGAAAAAAGCTGTAACAAAAAGAGCCATAAGGAGTACCTTGGTTCAAGCCACATACAGCGTTACTGGTAACTTTGTTAAAAAACTGTTGAAATTGACTTTACTTGTGCCTCTCAGTTATTGTGGTTTAGTTATCTTTTATAACTGCTTTACAATTTCACAGGAAATACACACCCAATATATTCCAAGCACAACAGTTTTGGTCATGGGACATACATGGGAAGGTGATGGGACAGTGTCATGTTCCATGACACACACACAAAAAAAAAGGAGAGAAAGACAGAAAAGACCTGTGCAATCCCCTCCCACCCCAAACCAACAACTAATACTCAGTTACCCAAAGAATCTGGTCAGTTTACTGCAGCTCAAGTAGTTTCTGTTATTCTGCTGAGCTACAGTAACAGTGTGTGCTCTCCTAACCCTCTACAACTGCTCAGTGAAGCATGTTGGGAAACATGCCTTTTTCACCACAAAGCAGTTGATAGGTGTCGTGGTTTAATCTCTAAGCACCACCTTAGTTGCTGACTGAGATTAACCCACGACAATAGGCAATCGCTTTTCAACCAGAAAAACATTCATCGTGTTAGATCAAGTGCCCATACCCAAACCAATAGAAGCCAAAAGTAGATGCTACTGAGTATCAACTCCGACTTGTAGTACTTAGGCCCAGGATCACACACTGCCCTCCATCAGAGGTACTATGGCACAAGCTTTGTGCCACACGGTTTACCGTGTGGTATATGGGGCACAAGCTTCCGAGGTCTTCCTACAAAAATTAGGGAAAGGACATTTCGAGAGGCATGTGGAACAACCTCTGATTCCGAGTAGCATAGGAAGAGTTCAAGATGACACAGGAAAAATAGAAATGACCCCAAAAGATAGAAAACACTATGAAATTGGAAACAGAAATGGTTCTGATAATCCTGAATCTTGTTTAGCGAGAGAAAAGAAACGAGGTGCACAAGAGCACGTATAATAAAAATCCCAAATGGCAGAGAGTGCAGTACATAGAGCAAACAGCAGTTTGTCTTTCTGATAGACATACAATGGAATCTGAATGGCACAGGAATTCAAAATTTCAAAGAGAAAAGAGTGGTTTACATATTACAGAAACCTTTGGAGTTTCTTGACGTGAGGTTTGACTGAACTGAGAGTTCAGCTGAATTTAGAAAAAGATTAAGTATGCAGAACTCAAACACTCTCCGCAGCTACTAGACAAAGGATATTTTCCAAAAAGGCGTAAGCCCTCACATACCAGGTGAAGTTAGTGATCAGCTTAAACCCTAGCTGGTAATGTTCTAAAAAGAAGTTATTCTGCATCTATTTATTTTGCAGTTTCTTGCATTTTCTTCTGAAGCATTTCACTCTGCCACTAGAAATACCATAGAAGATATAAAAGACTGCCTGTAACTCAGCATTGCAATTTTTAAGAGCCTGCTTTCTATTTCTGAAGTAAAACTCCAAAATACAGAGAGCTCTAGGATTTATTTTATTACCTACACATGCAAATTACCCTCTACAAAGGTGCTTCAGTATTACAAAACTAGTTTCTCAGTAATGAAAGAGAAAATATCCTTCCCAGAAAGTGAGTATTACCTGATAAGTGCATTGAGTGGTATTTTTTTCCATGGGATACCCTGCTTGAGCAAATCATTAGCAAAAGACTGAATTGAAAACAAGGACTGTAGAATGGCATTCATATAGCAGGTGTTTCCCAAGTTTGAAAATCTGAAAAAAAAAGATTGAACATGGTATGTATGTCAATGTGTGAACATGCCAGTGTTAAACACGGCACTACTAACATGTATGACATTCACCCCAGCCACCCTCCACAGAGTTTCTTACTGGAGCTGTCCTCCTGCCCTTCAGACTAAACTGAAAACTCACGGGAGCTGGCATTTACCAGGGAAGCACCCATGATTTTCTACCATCAAAATTAAAAAAAATGTGTTTATATACACAAGCTAGGGAAATGAATCATGAAAGTGTATGAAAGGAACATGAATTACGGAAATTATTATATCTCTCAAATTCTCAGGAAGCAAATTTAAGAATACATATTTTCCAAACTAGGAAAAGTGTTCCCTGTCTCAGTGTTCATTGATGTCAGGATTTGTTTTTTCATTAAATAACTATAACAAGAATGTGCGTGTTCTGATGATCAAAGCGTGCATGCTAGATAAAGAAAATTAAATTTACCCTTGTAATTGTTGTTGAGGATGGGTGGAAAGGGGCACTCGGGGTTTGTTCCACCCTGTGTAATCTTGATTAGATCTCATTTTTTTAACAGAAAGAGGGGCAGGCTGAGAAAGAAATCCCAGGCTTCTTTTGGCTGAAGGGGTCTGGCTGGATACACTAGACCTAAAAAACATAAAAGGATAAGAAGCGTAAGATTTCTAATGCTCTTCCTTAAATAGCTATAGTCCGTGACCCTGGAATTGTTTCACTATAGAAGACAAGGACTGGTAAAGCCACACAAGATAACTGGCATGTATCATAACGCAGAAGAGGTGTGAGAGGGAGAACTTTTTTCCAGAGCACTTAAATACTTTGTTTCATTAAATTTCCTTACATCCACAGGTGTGCATGCAGTGTAACCAAGCCTTTTGTCTTTAAGATATTTAACAATTCCCCACACTGTACGATGAGAGGAAGAACGATCGCGTAGCATGAGATCACCACTCCTAAGATATGCTTAAAATTCACATCTGGGCCAGAGTCTTCATTCTCAGCCTCTTGTTCTTGTAACCTGGTCACTCTGGACCTCAGTGTAAAGCATGGACAACGCTTCTTTTCTTCCTTGATCTTGTATCTCATCTATCTAGGGCAGAGACCGACAGTTTGATTGCACAGCATCTAACACAGAAGAATCGCAACCTCAGCAGGATTCAGTATTACTAAAGTATGTTATTAAAATACAGAATTTCATGCCATTTATCTACTTGGGAAAAATGAAGCAAGGATTCAGTCTGAAGTTCCAGAGTTTATATAGAATTTGAACCATCCAGAGTTTAGATATCATCTGGATCGTTCACAATGACTATAATAGACTTGAGTGATTTTAGAAAGTCTATTGCAAGCAGTAACTGGAGTTGGTAGATGTAACTAGAGCAATCGTAGCCACACTGAATACCTAGATTGTACTCCTGGGGGGGGGGGGATAATACACACACACACACACACATTTTATGCATATAAGCTATATCACGTGACAAACACAGAGGAAACTGAAGACCCTAATTCCTGGGAAAGAACTGTCATTTACAGTTCATGCTAGTGAATCAGTCCTACCTGTCCAGGGTGGAACTGCCAGTGGAGTACTCTTTTGATGAGGGCCGACTACCATAAAAGGATGATGACTGCAGTGGTAAAATACCTTGAAAAACAGAAAGAAGGGCACGTCATTTTGTTCTAGGTAACTCAGCTATTTATACAATATACAACTCATTTAAAAGTATTTAGTCAAAAAGTTTAAAAATCCACAAATACTGTTTTCCAGAAAGTACTAACACACATACTTAGAAGCACTAACACGAATATTAATCATATGTAAGTAAAGACATGCTGGAGTTTTAATTGAATTTAATACCACAATCTCCATCAAATCCAAATTGCAATACAAAACATTAAAAAGTCATCGAATGGTCTTAACTATCTGAAAGATAATAAATATCCACCTCTTGTTCAAATATACAAGATACACATAACAGAAAACTCACTAATGATTTCCAATACAGTGCTCTCAAAATTCAAGGTAAATATGCAGAAGTGAAAACAGTTTCTCTTCCCACTCCAAATTCCACTGTAAATTACTACATGCTTGGGGCAAAATGTGGTTGTTTCATTGTTCTGATAGCATTGTGTCAGATCCTGAGACTCTAATGCCTCTGATGGTGCCACATAAAAAAAAAATGCTCTCAAGAGTCAAAAAAAACCTATTACAGTGAATCACAGCGTAATTTAGTTTGGATAACGAATAAACATTTGCTTCTATCCCAGCTTGAAATGGTTTGAGCCATGCATCTTTCAAAAATGCAGATATATGAAGGAAGTTCGCAATACCGTTACCTAAACTTGCAGGTATACACTCACAGGTTCTAATTTTGACTCTAAAGAGCAAACCAGATTTTCATTCAGTGATAGACATTCACCTTACTGGCTCCTCCAGCAATGTGTTTGTGCCATCAGAGCTGCACTAAAAAAAGAATGCATTCAGCATCATTCCCCATAAAAACAAGATCTTGAATGCATCCCCCTTTATGGGGAAAGAGGCTCAGTATTTATTAGTAAAACTGAAAAATGGTGCTGCTTACTAACTTATGTACATACTGTCAATATTCCTATATCGTCTATAAAGCCTTGTCACACACCAGTATCCAACTGAACTTTGGTACAAAGAGAACGAAAGTCCTGGCCCCAAAGAGTTCCCCCTCTAAGTTCTGGGGAAGAAATAGGGAAGTAAAAGCAAACAGTGCATGTTTTCAGCACAAAAAACAGCCTACAATTCATGTGGGCATTAACAGCAAAGGAGAGCTTTAAAAATAAACAAGAAAGGAAGCAAAAAGGAAATCCTCAGGTGTTTACAGGAATCCCCTCCCAAGGGGAAGGGCAGCTTGGAGCAAAGTTTGAAGCTGCTTGTTGAATTTTCAAACAAGCCGGCACATGGGCTGGCATCAGCACCCAAGTATAAAGGTCAGGGTCACACTAGAGCAGGATAGGCTTTGAAAACGAAGGCAAGTTGTTTGCATCTCATATATGGCTCTGTAGGAACCAAGAAAGTTAGTGGCACAGGGAAAGCAGATTAGGAAAACCACCTCTGCAGCAACTTTCTAAACTAATATCAAAGGGGTAAAATCATACTGGTCAAAGCCAGGTGGCATTACTTTTACTTTTTTACCTGATGTCCTATTTTCCTCTGCCTGCTTCAGATTCAACTGTTTCTCTCTGCTACTGTTCAAGTACTTCCATGCTGGATCACTCAAGGCTTTATTATTCCTACAGATAAACAAGAGTGGAAGTCAGTGTAGTTACAGAAGATACAGGATATTCCTGCTTGATATTTACAACTTGTTTTAAAGCATTTCTCTCCTATCACCTTTAATACTTGACTATGGAACAGTTAAACTTTACCTCGCAGATAAGTTTAACCAATTCATTTAAACAAGCCTTCTTACTGATGATAAAATGCAATTTCAAACACACGGAGCTTATTCTCCAAATGGCAATTTCCCTTTATGAATTTTGTTTTGAAAAGGGTCAAAGCAAGTTCAGTAAAGAAGGCACCTCTCGCTATACACATATAGCACATATGACAATCCTGACTAAACTGACAAAAGAAAGATGACAAAACATTTGCATGTGCCAGTTCCTGCAAATCAACTGCTAGAGCAGGTTGTATTTCCCTCATTAATCCTGAACGCAAACCCCATTTCAAGCACCCAGTGTGTTCAGAAGCTGACTAGTGGCTGGCCTGTACCATGTTGCTGAGACAGGAAATACTCGAGCATTCTCTTCAGAAAAATCTACCTTTACAAATGAACAAAGAGTTTAAAATCAGAAACTAGAAACAACGGTTACTTACGTTGAAGAATCATTCTCTTTGGGATAATCTTCACTCATTTCTGAACCAGGAGGTTGTGTTCTTTTCCTCTTTTCACTGATGACAGAAAATTTTTGAAGTAGTCATTCTTTCAGAAAGGCTAGTAAATGATCCTCTTCCAACTGAACAGAACTCCTCAATGCTTTCTGTGCATTTTGCACCTATCTTCCACAATCTCCACTTTCATAACATAGCATACAGAGAAGAATTTGGTCTGCCCAACTCTTAAGTTGTTCATAAAGCTCTAGTGCCAGTACCAGCCAGAGGCTAGAAAAGCACGTATTAACATCCTGTTAAAAGTAACAGCAAAACCAGAGGAAGAAATTCCCTTCTTACTTCTAGGTGTACTGAGTTCCACCTGCAGCTCTATGAAGAGCTAAATTTTAACAATCTCATAATAAGAGGATAACACTCCTACCGATTCTCCAACAAGCCCGTTCTGTGAGGGACTGAGGATGCAGGAGATGCTGAAATGTTCACCCTGTTGCTAGGTGTTCCAGTTCCAGTGGAATTCTTAACAGATGATCTTGCTGGGGTACCCAGCACCTTGCGAAACGGATTTTCCTCCTTACTTTCCACGGTCACTCTTTTGGGAGGAGTCTGCAAAACCCAAGTGGAGGGGGCCAGGGAGACAACCGAAACGGTGAAAAACATGACCATCTTTAGTCTAATCCAGCATTTACACCACTGCTTTACTTGCTACAGTGTAGCATCCAAAAGCAGAAAAATGCTACTTATACTAGATTAAGAGAGTTTAACGCTAATTAGACATAGGTAAAATTTTGACTGTATCGATGCAAGTCATAAACGTGAAACTCTACTGCAGTAACCAATTTCCCTTCTCATTTTCCAACGCTAAGTCAGTTGAACTTCAGTTTTTCATAGAATCATCATAGAATCATTGAGGTTGGAAAAGACCTCTAAGATCATCGAGTCCAACCATCAATTTTAAAATCTCCTTTACATGCTTTGACATTAAAAAACCCAAGGCATGATTCCTAACTATCCCCAGATCAATCCTGGGTGGCATTAAAAAAAAAAAAAAAGCCGAATTAAAAACCACACAATTAGAACAGTGCCCTGACAGCCTTGGGCCAAGCAAGCGCCACATGTAACGCAATGGAAAGAGCTAACAGTTGGTTGACTAAGGAATGTTGGTCAATTTTAGACTTAAAAACTAAACGCGTCTAATCTCACCACTGTATACACAGGCTTAGAGTTTTTACTGTGAGACTGCCTTTAAGCAACATGTAAAATTTGTTTTGGGACAACGTCAAAAATATTCTCCCTCAGGGCAGTAATACAAGTCTCTTCACAGAGATAACGAAGTAAATTAAAGCCAGTAGATACACCACAAAATCTGTGTTATGCAGGGAGAAAAGGAAGAACAAAAATATTTTGAAGGAAAACCACTTTCGGGGAAAAGTCTGCAAAATTTACACAAAATTCTGAGCAGAATGCCACAAGTTCAGTAACTTTATTCTGATACAAAACTGGGTCAGCAGCTTTTCCATATATACATTTGGCTGAAGTCTGCTAAACTCATTAAGACCTATGCTGACTATAACATGTTCAGCTGCTACGTAAGGTGTTCAGTACAAAGAGATATTCAGAACTATGTGAGAAGCAAGTCTTAATCCTGTACTTTCCCTCTGTTTCTGCGGCTCCTCTGCCTGACTGACAGCTCAGCATGAAGAACATATTCTGTCTTCCACAGCCAGACACTGACCTTTCTTATTCATACAGAATATATGGCTCCTCCCGAGCAAGACACACCATTGCTAACCACCCTGTATACATCTATTCCAAGCCCTCTAGATCACAAAGACTTTGGATGCAAAATAAGTATTTACAGTGCTATTACAACATACAATAAAAGAACGAGAGGAGGAAATGAATGAAATAAAATTAAAGGAGAGGAAAAATTTGAACAATTAAACAAACCTGGTTCTCTATATAAGAGAATTGCCTATTAGCTTCCTTCTGTGTGGTCCTGCTGCCCAGCACACCTCCAAAGCTGCCAGATCCCTGAGAGGGTTTCCCAGCTGACAGGAAAAGTACACAACATTTGATTTGATTGTCATTTAACTGATTGGCATTCTTATTTGTAAGAAGTTATTTAGCTGGAGTTGATTTTGGAAGGGACACACTAGATTTCTTGCCAACAGACAGTACAATATTCTGAGTGCACAGACATAAGCACATGTTTATGGATATCCCTCATATTGGTCATTTACTCAGTTGGCAGTAAAGTTCCTACCCTTAAAAAGAACAAAATAAAATAAGAGGTAAAATAAAAAGGAAAGAGACTACGCATGAGTGATAAACAGGCAAGAGTTTTTCAAATACCAACATACTTACAACATAAACAATTCCTACGTGTTTAATCTCTGCTTATTGTTCAGCATGACAAAGATACATTGTGAGAAAGGTATGTAACAAAAATTGGGGTTCAGGGCCAGAAAGAAGCATTTACACAAATGCAAAGAAAGGCAGTAACACAGGGAGGACAAAATGGCTAAAGATGAAAAAAAGAAAACACAGCACCGACCCCTCTCCAAACGGTTACTAACATGATTTACAACAATTGCACCTACCAGTATGAACCCTGTCTTGGTGGACTGCATCCAAATACATCCGCATTTCATTCGCGTCTTTAAATGGTACCTTATCAATTGTCAGGAAGCTGGTATCCTTTAGTGTTAGCATCAGGCAGCACAGTTTTCTACCATTTGGTCGTAAGGTCACAGTTTTAATGTTATGGCTTAGCTGAAAACAAGAAAGTGACTATAAACATAAACCCATTTTTAGAAGGGCAAAATACTCACAAATTCAAACAAAACACTTCAAATAGAGAGGGTAAGAGGCACTCTCACCGAAATACTTCTCCCCGCTCCATTTCGAGCAAACATTAAGCCTCACAGAATTAGTGCAATCGGTGATCTTGGAAGCTGATGGAACTGCAAGGACAGTATCACTAGAGCTCAACAGTCCCTATATTCCTGGATAAGCTTTCTAAAACTTGCTTTGCTATTGAGTGTGACATTTTTGAACGTAAAGGAATAAGAGCTTCACGCAGTCCCATTTAGCTGTCTGAAACGTCCACATCAAGTTTGAAATATAATTTAAGATGGGGAAGTTTTAAATGTTAAGTACAAACTTCTACTCACTTTATAATTTGCTCTCAGGGAAGACAGATTTGACATAGCTTAAAAAATTTGCTGAGGGAGTAAGTCAGTAAGAAACATGCTTAGTCTATATGCAACATTATAGCAATTAAGCGGTGTCAAAACTTTCAGGGTTATGGTCAAGCACAAGAATAATTTTAGTAAGAATTTGTGCTCCCTAATAATGCCGCTGCTACTTTATTATACCATTACTTAATGCTAAGTCACCTATAAGAGCTGGCTGTTCAGTAAAGGCTCTATTATCCATGCAGGTTGAGGGTAACTCCTAAAGCAGAGGAAGCAAAAGAGTATCTCGCATCTGCAGACTGCATGGAAGTTTGACAATACATACCCAAGCATATTCTCATTTTCAATTCCCTTGTCCCTTTCTGCTTAATTCTTCATTTTGGTGCCGCTTCTTTAGCCTTGCCTAAGATCAGGCACTAGCTGTTCAATGACCTCCATGCCAGTATATTGCTATACTCAGTGCTTCATACAAGACTGGAAACCACAGCCAAGGTCATTAGGCACTACACAAGACAGCGTAAAACACTGCCCATCAGATTGGAGTCTTCTCCTAATTTGGCCTGAACTGCATACTGCCACACTACCAATCTAAATAACGATGTTGAATTAATAGACATGAACACTAATTACACTCCAACGCCAAAGTTTCGCTATACATTGCTCTAGAACCTGTCTTGTCTCCTTCAAATTATACACAAGTTTAAAAATAACAATTATTCCCGATTTTTATTTAAATTTGTTCAGGTATATAAAAGACCGAGGTATTAAAAGGCACTCCATGTCCATCAGTGAGATTTCTTTTTTCCCATGCAGATCTCTAGCTTCTTGGACAGCCAATCTAGACACAACAGCAGTTTATAAGAGAGGCTGGAAAACCAGCTCAATTGGAAACTAAGGGTTTATTTTGCTGCGAAAATTACACTTCTGAAATACTTTGTGCTCAATCCTTGTGTTTTGGGGTTTCTTTTTTGGTGGGGTGGGTGGTTTGTTTGTTTTTTTAAAACATAAGCTAAAAATGTCTTCAAAGACCTAAGAATTGAAAAGGGCGCTCCAAATTTTTCATCCTCTCTTAAAACATTGAGCCCAGTGCAAAGGGATTACAGTTACTTCACCATCTCAGTGCAAAACAACCTATTTCAACTCAAAATGCTACCATGAGAGGGCTCCATCCATACTCTCCATGCACCTGTTATGACCCAGTCAGCCTCACAAAGTCTTGGGAGGTGGGGGCAAACGAAATATTTCTTTTAATACATATCCAGCATCTAGGACAACTTACTCAAAGCTCTGAAACATTAGTAAAACATATCATCTGACATAAGAAATTCGATGATGCACCAGTCACTGTGGAAAGAAATAAAACCCTGGATCCATCCAAACATTCCATTACAGAAAAGTAAAAAAAGTGGAGGAAATCACCCGCAGCTCTCCCAGAGCAACTTGTCAAAAAAAGGGAATGCTACTTCTAAAGCAAAATTATCAGGAATTTGTCACGCCTGAAGTGGCATGCAAGAGCACTATGACAGGCTGGGGACAGCTCACACAAACTACACTCGAGCACAAGCCTGCAGCGCAAGGGGCAGGCAGCTCTCCCTGCCTGCTGCTCGCTCCCACCGATGCTCTTGTGCCAGTGTCCGCATTGCTTCAAGATGAACAGCACCAGAAAGCAGATCCTGCTGAAAAAGCAGATCCCGCTGAAAAATAACCACCATCCAAACAAAAAATAATTGGTCTAAAGATGCGGCATTTCCTCCTCCTCCTTTGCTGCGGTCCTAGCTGCATGGTGCCGTATCACTCCCTCTCCACCAGATCTCGCGTTCGGTCCTTTCCCTGAATTAATTCACGTGAAAACCCTCCACTGAGCTCACAGAGAGATCTGACGAGTGGCAGAGCCAGCAGATGTGAGAGGCTGGGAGCAAAACCTGCTCCTTTAGGCCACAGTTAGCTCTTCTATAGGCTCATCCTCCCCACAGAACCACCTTTTGAGTCACTGTCACACCATGTTAACACTTGTCCAGGCAGAAAGGAGCGTGTGAGAACAAGCACCCAGGGAAAGTATGAGGGGAAGAAGAGAGCACTCTTCTCGGAAGCAACATGGTCTGACGCTGGATTAAATCAAACATGCAGTCACAGCATCGCGCGCAAGAAGGCAGACGATTCTTTTCAAGTCTACAGTAACAGAGGTAGGAACTACCCACAGCTAATGATTTTCTCACGCCTTGATTCCAAGGCAACACAGGCTGCCAGATTCTTCGCTGAGACTTTTCAGCACACTAAGGCAGCAAAACCTGATCTTTCAAAAATAAAGTGAACTTTTTTTTCACTGAGTCCACACACAGAAATAAATGGCTCAGAGACAGGTCTGGCAAACACTACTGCTGAAAAACAACCGTACGACAAAGCGGAAGCCAACATTTAGATCAGTTTAGGCTGTTACAAAGTTGCTAAATAAGATAGGATTTTTTTTTTCTTCCAACTGCTCTCATATGCTCTACCTATTTTTAAATCAAGATAGAAATTTCTTACAGAAGAACACTCTTTTGCATTCTTTCAATTTGGGGCATTTTGCACAAAAAACTAGGAAGCTGAAAACAACTACAGAATGAAAAAAAAGGCAATTTAGGCTGAATATTGCAAGAGAATCTTTAACAGTGATCTGCATCAGCCTCCCAGTGAGGAAGCCACTTTGCCTGGCATATTTAAAACCTAAAACTGTAACAATTGTTGTTCAGCAGAGTCTTGTATAAACAAGGAAAAGGTTACAAGTGTGTTAACACCATTACTCTTCAGCTGGGAAAACTTCTAGTACAAAGTGTTCAGGATCTTCACCTCTAGATTCTGCAAATGTGCCAGTAATAGAAACATTCCAAAAATCTGAACACGTCAGCCACGATGCTATACACTTTGGTAACTTTTCTCTGCTTTTTGGTTCTTCCCATTCAGTGGTATCGTGATGCCAACCTTGGCAGATACTTTAACAATACACGTGAATAATTTACAGGAGAGTTACACAAAGGGATTAGTGTTCAGGAATCGAGGAACAAGAAACAGTGACAGAGGGAAGTTTGCATGACACTTAATAGCCTTGAAGAGGACAGCTGTTCACAAAAGAGCACAATTTATGCACTGCTCAAACAAAAGCCTTAATATTTGGTGTACCTGAAACGTCTTTGGAATTCCTCCAACATTGTAGTGAACCACTAGACTCACTTTGTTGTCCTTCTCCACAATTTCAAAGCTCCCTTCTTTCCATTTTGTAATCCCAGTCTGCATGCTGCGCATCCGGACAGGTCCATGCACCTTTAGCGGAGCCATGCTTTCTCACGGAAAAGAGCTAACAAGAGTAAGCGTACTCCACCTTAAAAACCTGTTAAAAAGGAGAAATTTGTAACTAGGCAGGCCAAAGAACCTCTACAGAAAGATGTGAGTGTGGCTTAAAGTTTCTGTAGAAGTTCGGTAGACCTGTTTTGGTGATATTTTTAGACACAGTGAAGGAGAGTTAGACACAAGTCAAGGAAACTTAGATTAGTAAAATCTCTCCCAGTTTGGGCAGCAATGCGCTGATTTCTCACTGTTAAAAGGCGAGCAGACCCAATCCAGACACAGAAGTTCTTGCAAATCCTTAAAGCAACTTCAACAGATTTAAGGGGGGGGGGGGGAGTGCCTGAGGAAAGTCGGTAATAGATGGAAACCAAAGTTTCGGAGGACGCCTAGGAGGGAAAACGAGCTCGTTTCCGACGGGACGCGAGGCACGGTCACCTGGAGGGGCCCAGCCCGGGCAGCCCTCCTGCGCTGCCGGCTCCCCCCCAGCACTCCGCCCGGGAAAGCCACCGGCCCAGCGCTACGAGAACCAGCCCCCTCACCGCCGCGGGCTCCCAGTCAGCACGGCGGGACGTATTTTAAACAAAAATTAGAAGAAATGAATGAAGCGGCCCCTGCGCGCAGCTCGGGAGGCGCCGCCGAGGAGGGTCCCCCCGGGCAGCCCGCGCTCAGGCGCCGCCGCCGCTGCCAGCCCGGCTCGGCGGCGGCCCCGCTCTCCCCCCGCCACCCCCGGGCACGGCCCCGCCGCCCGCCCAGACAGGGAGACGGGGGGCGAGGCCAGCGCCTCCCGCCCCGCCGCTCCATGGCCGCCCCGGGCCGGGCCGCTGTGAGGGGAGGCGCCGCGCGGCGGGGCGGGGGGGGGGGGGCAGCCGGCTGGGTGCCGCGGGGGGGGGGGCGGAGGGGGGAAAGGAGGAGGAGGAGGAGGAGGGGGGGGGTGAGCCCCGGTACCTGCGTCCCGGCGCGTTCCCGGCGCCGCTGGGCGGGCTGAGGCCCGGGGGGGAGGGGAAGGGGGGAGGGGGGCGGCGGCGGCGGATGGCGGGAACCGGCCAGCAGCGCGAGACACCGCGCGACGCACGCACGCGCGCGCGCGCCCGCTCACGTCAGCTCGGCGGCGCCCTTCCCGGCGCGCCCCGCGACCGCCCGCCCGCTCGCTCGGGCGCATGCGCCGAAGCGGCCCGCCTGGCGCCGGCACCGCCCGCCCCGCCTCGCCGGCGCCCGCGCGCATGCGCGCAGCGTTCGCCTCTTCGCCCCGCCCCTGTCCCAGCCTCCCTCGCGGCGGGCGGGCGGGTGGCGGGGTGAGGGGTCGGGGCGGGCCTGCGTCTATGGCGGCGGCGGCGGCCTCCTGAGCCGGGCCCGGCGGCAGCGCCGGCACCGCTCCCACCATGCACAGCTTGGCCACGGCCGCGGTGAGGCGCGGCTCCGTGCCCCAGCGAGGCGGGGCGGGGCGGGACGAGGTTGGGGACGGGACCCCGTTGCGCAGGCCGCGCGGGGAGCGGGGCCGTGGGGGCGCGGCCGCTCGTAGCTGCGAGGGGGCGGGGGGGGGGGAGGGGTGGCGGAGCCCTGGTGAGCTCCTTCCCCTCAGCGCCCCGGTGGCCGGCTGGGGCGGCGGGATCCCTTTGGCAACGAGGAGGTGCTGAGGGAGCGCTTTCTTGCTCCGGCTGCTCCCCTGAGGACTCCTCTGTGCCCTCCTGAGGCGGCCGTGCCTTGCTGTGCTGCTCGCGGGGACGGGGTGGCTCGCCCAGGGGCCAGGAGGTTGCCCCGGCTCTGCTCCTTCCGCCCGGTGCGTGTCACGTAGGGTTTTCCCTCCTTCCCTCCTCTTGGCCGCTGCGCTCCCTCCCTGCGCCGGGGCGCCTCCTGCACGCCCAGCCGCCTACTCTGTCCTCTGGGGAGCTCTTTTATTTCTGGCATTGACGGCAGAGGGAAGGAGGAGATAGCGAAAAGTTCCTCAGGGCGGCAGGCAAGCGGGAGGAAAGGCAGACGGTGCCTGTTCCTTCTTCCCTTTTCCCCCAATACTTGCGGTGCCGTCCGTAGTTGGTGCTTGCCCTCCTTCCCCTCAGGAAGCTGCCGTGGTGGGATGGGGTGTCTGGTGTTCAGGCTGGTGGGAGTGGAACGGTGCCTTGGCCTGGTTGGGTTCAAAAACGGAAGCTAAGTTTGAATGACATGGTTATTGCATCTTCACCTCCCATCTGAGTGGGTTTGTGTTTTGGTTTTCACTTCTCCAAATGCACGTTCATCGCCTGTTTAAGACTTCCTAGAGTCGACTGAGTCTCTGGTGTGTATTGGGTTTGGGAGGTGTATTGCAAGAACAGCAGTTAGAGCTGTTTTCAGATGAACTTAGCTCAAGGATCTGCTTGGACTAACAAGCAAACAAGAGTGAGTAAAAGTACTTGTGAGCAGGAGTTGAGAACTTTTTAGGTCTTCCCACTTTGTTTAAGTGCTCGTGACTTTAAATTGGTTCTTGGAGTGCTGGCAAATACTTCTGATTAAAAGTGACGCTTTCCAGAGCATAGAAGGGGGTGCAAGATCATAGTGAACTGTTTTAATCAGCATTTACATTTTTATAGTAATGTAATTCCTAAGTGCTTGTCGAAATGCATGAGGGACTGTTGTATCTCCCATTAATCCTCTATCTGTGTTCTCCCATTAATCCTCTATCTGTGTTCTAGTCACCTCTCTGTAAAAGGATTTTTTAAAAAGACAATTTTACAAAATAATCTGTTTCGGGAATAGAAATCAACTTTATTTTGGGACTCATTTGAATGTATATTTAATTTATACATAATTCACACCACCTGGTAGTTCTGTATTGAAATGTTTCCTACCACAGTCGGTTAGTATGCTTAGACTACAAGTGACAGGGAAGGGTGTTTGTCTCTGGAGACGTGCTTGGGAGCTGCGGTAAATAACGTTACCTCTTAGTAGGGTCAGGAATTGGCTCAGGAATCCCCTTGGGTGTCGTGAACGCTGTCGTGATAAAGCTGTGGTAAGCCAGAGCATTGGTCTTTATACGGTGATGCTGGTGGCAGAGCTGACACTTCGATTTCAGACCTGAAGACAGCATAATGTGCTAGAGGCTCGAGAACAGGCTAAAACCAATAAATGTAGCTATAACTAGCAGTAAGGCATTGAAAGCCCAACTCAAACCAGCTAATTCACTGCTATTGAAGTTCAAAGTTCATTTTGGTATTTTTGAGTTGGTGATCTATCAAAATAGTTTAAAAAACACATGTATCCACTTAGGCAATGTTCTGCTTTGGTTGACCAGTACTTTTACCAGTGTGCCTAGCAGCAACTGCTCAATTAGGAAGAGAAAGCCAGTTGCCAAAATCCAGTTCGTTATGTGATTGTTGGAGATCCGTGGGCATGTTTGTTTGAGGTAATGCCATTCTCTTGAGGAAGGTGTTACAAGATCTTTCATGATGCAGAGGTGGCTAGTTTGTGCTGTGTTGAGATACTGTTGGTAACTTTTACTTTCCCTGTGTGCAAAAGAAAGTCTGCCTGGCGGGGTTCTGTCTTGGAGCTTGGAAGGTTTGTGTGTAGCCCTCCGGGTTCCCCAGAATTTTAGGTTTTAGAGGGAGAAGGGGGACAACAGTGAAGTAGGAAATTAGGAAAAAATATGTCTTTCAATTTAAACTAAAATGAGAGGAGCAACTGTAGAGCCTGTGAAAAGCAGCTGGTTCTGGCTAAGACAGATATTGGACATCATAAACTTAATTGTGTGGAAAATCTACTTAGTGTTCTCTAGGGATCACAAGCACATGATTGTGCTTTTAAAGGGTCAATGTATTTAAGCTTACAGGAACTGAAACTTTCAGTGAGTCTAGAAAAATAGATGGAAGCTTTAGATAACACAATTATAACAACATTATTGCTACACTGCTTGTCACTCTACCATCCCAAATAAAAACAAATGAGCTCTGCTCATTCTCCCTCTCTTTCTGAGCTCCAGTGTAGGAGTTGCCATTGGAATTGCACTCCCAGCTGTAAGAGCGCAATAAATTTGTCAGGATTGCTACTTTAGTGTGAGGTTCTGGGGGAAAAAAAATGAATAGACGAGAAAAAAGAGGATAGGATGAAAGATGAACAGCTAAAAAGGTATGTGAGCCCTAGAGTATAGGGACTGATAACAGCACGTTGGCTTATATATAGACGTTTAAGTTAAATAATACAATGGAAGTGGCGGGGGGACAGATAAATCCCACAGCTGGGGAAGAATTTCTTTGGATGTGACTATGGATATAATATGTGGATGAACGGAGGAGGGAAACCTTTGCAGAAATAGAGACAGAAAGCTCTGGAGGTGTCTGCCAAAGGTTAAGAAGTCTCCCTTCATCCCTCCTGCAGCTCTGGGAGCCTGCCTCTGGCATATGGTTTCAGGTTTGGTTCCAGCCACTTTCAGTTCCTGAACTCCTTTGTATTCTCTTCAGTGCCTGGGTGATGAGCTGCTTAGTAGTAGCGTTGCTGTCAGTGCGGTACAGGCAGTGCTCACATCTGTTGTGGTAAGCGCATGAAGAGTTTCAGTCTGGGTTTTAAAAAAAAAAAAAAAAAAAAAAAAAAACAGTCTATTCTCTGTTCCCAGCCATGATTGCCGTACACGTGGGGATGCTGAGCTGGTTGCATGCAGGCTAGCTCAGGAGCAGCAGCCTACGAACAGGGCTGTGCTTTACTTGAATAGTAAATACTGGCAGAATGTTTGAATAGGTTCTGAACTGGCTTTTGGAAGTGTTCACACAGGAGGTTTTAATGCTGATGTTTGCCTTCCTCAAAATTTTGTGTCTGAATCACCAAACTGTCTACTTAGGAAGCCTGCTGAGCGTTTGTTTGCACCGTGAGTGCTGCTTGTGCCAGCAGAGGCATGAGACAAACTTTCATTGAAAGACTTGTGCCTTGCCCCCTCTGCAGAAACTATGCTACAATTCCACAGTCCCTGTTTCTCTTCCTTTCCTCCCCAGCCCTCCCTCAATTTTTTTGGCTTGAAAACTTGTTGGACTTGACGCTGTTCTTTCCCTGATGTTCCAAGAAAGGCAGAAAAGAAATCCTGCGTTTCTCCTGAGTAGTGTACCTTGGCTGTGAATACAGATCTGCCCTTCTCTGGGTTTATTTTGAACAGGAATTTTTGCACAAAATCAGTCTTGAAAAATTCCCTTTTAGCTCCACGCATGTAAACAAGATACATGGGTTGAATATGAGACGTCTCTTAGCAGCAGCTGTTACCGGCTGTGGACGGTGTCGTGCTGATGCTGGAGTAGTGAGAATTTTTCTAGTATTTGTATGAATATTATTCTCATGTACATTGGGTGAGTCCCATTGGCAGGCTCCAATGTCATGGATGTTTTTGGAGAGAAAAAGGTAGTGTCTGCATTACTTTGAATTTGTGGAAGCTTGCACCTGAAGCATGAAATGAATGCATGCTAAATGCAGGTGGAGCAAATGATAGCAAATGATATGTGTGACCTCCCCGGGAGCTCTGCTGGCACAGATGGGCAGTAGCATGGCTCTCTTGCACTGCTGAATGAAGTTACAAGGTACTACCTGACAAGCGGGTTAAGAGAGACTGTCCTAACGAGTCAGGCCAGAAAGTAAAACCTTTGCATTTCAAATAGGTGAAAAAATAAGATTAATCTAAGGAAGGGATCCATATCCGGAGCATCTTAATGCAGCTTTAGTTCCTCCCTCCCCCAGTCAGGAGTTTCTTGAGCGCTTTTTTGCTTATCTGCCAGGTTGCGGGAAGGGTTTGGGTGAGACTTGGATAAAACGTTTGGACTGAAGTTTTCTTGTCTCCCTCCCAGCCTGTGCCAACAGCGCTGGCTCAGGTTGACCGCGAAAAGATCTACCAGTGGATCAATGAGCTGTCCAGCCCTGAGACGCGGGAGAACGCGCTGCTGGAGCTGAGCAAGAAGCGTGAGTCTGTGCCTGACCTCGCCCCGATGCTGTGGCACTCGTTTGGCACGATCGCAGCGCTCCTTCAGGTGGGTAGGACTGGTGGCGTATTCATGCCGTGGTGCAGCACCAGCACATTGCAGAGCGTGTGCGTCCATGGGGCAGATCTGGGGAGGCGCTGGTGGAGTCCCTTATTGCCATTGCTGGGAGCATGATGTATGTTGGATCATGTGGTGAGGGGAGCAGATGTGGGAAGCTCATTTGCCATTAATCATCACTAGCAAGGCGATGTGTGCAGAGACTGTAAGATTTCTAATTAGACAGCTTACATAGTTGGAAGGGGAACGGGTGAGTTCTTGGGTGTATGAGCTCCCTGTGGATCATGTTCTGCTTATTTTCATATAATGTCATAGCAAAGCTACAACAGTCTTACTCCTCAGATCTCTGATTTGATTTGTTTTGCATGAGCTTGAGCACTTCCCGGTCAGAAGGTTGCCCTTGCAGGGAGCCCGTGGGAAGGGCAGCATGGGAATGCTGCTTGCTGCTCCAGAGGTCCTTGCAAGGGAATGTACCTGCATTTCACGTGAAACCAAGCGGCTCGGCTTATCTCCGGGCAAACTACTCTACCGCTGATGACTGGCTATCTCTCAGTACCGAGTCTAGTAATTTCTTTCGAAGAAGGAAAGAAAAGAGTGCAAGACTGGCTATGTCAAACTGTTCTCGGAGCGGCCCTGAAACAAGTGAAGAAAATCAGAAGGGAGCTATAGTTGGAAGCAGGCAGATTTCTGAACGTGATTTCTCGCCCTCAGCTGCTTCCCCTGCATTGAGTTAGAAGAGTACCAGCAGCTACAGTATGAAGAGAGTGGGTGTGCTCTGCCTCTAGGCACAGGAACAACACTCCTCTTCCATCTGGAAGTTCAAAACAAAGCAGTCCCTACACTAGTAAGGAGCCAGGAAATCAAATGACCCCTTTTTTACTGAAATAAAGGTTTGAATGCATTCCTGTGACTCCTTGTCAAATTGACTCCGACCCAGCTCTGCCCTTGCCTGGGCAGTGTGGTGACTGCCGTGTAACTTCAAAGTGATGCTTAGTGAAAGCAGGCTGTCATCTCCTGTCACCATAGTTCCTTGCTGGGCAAGTGTTTTGGTGCAGCTTTCTGATGTTTTTCTCCTTTAACTTTCTTCATCTGTTAATTTTTAGGAAATTGTAAATATTTATCCATCAATCAACCCTCCAACTTTGACAGCCCATCAGTCCAACAGAGTCTGCAATGCTTTAGCTCTACTACAGTGTGTTGCATCGCACCCTGAAACGAGGTAAGCGTTTCCAAGTGTGTGAGTTTTCTGAGGTGTTGATGTTGACAGCTTAGCCTGTCTGTCTGAGTCCAGAAGCATGTAAGCTTCTTTTTTACCAAGAGAAGTGGAGCAGAGGACAGAGCTGGAAGATAGGCAGCTGCCTGCTGCTTTCACTTGTTTGCACGGATTATCAGGATGACAGCTTTGTGGTGGTCCTAAATGCATTGCATTCCCTGGATCATCCTGAGATCCTGCCAGTTCCCAAAATGTTGGGTTGTGGCAGCTCCTGGGAGCTCAGCCAGAGATAAGGGTGCCTTTGTGCTGAGTGCTGTGTGCAGGATCATTGTTTTAATGAGCTTACAGTTATTTAGACCAGCAGCTTACAGTTATTTAGACCAGCTGTCCAAAGGGTGGAATGAGCAGGACTGTCCTTCCCAGAGACCGTGTGTGGCAAGGGAGCAATAGCAGAGCCATGTCTGGAGTCCTCAGCCAGTGCCTGACTTCAGATTTTCTCAATCTGTGTCCAGCCCATGTCAGCAGGGGAAAAGATGATGTTGGTTCAGCCAAAATCAGTAGCTAAGACTCAGAAGAAAACTACCCAGAGATCCATGATCTCATGCTTCTGTTCCTGCGAGAAGAAAGTGCTGCATAGCTGAAGTCGTTTTTCAGCTGCTGCAAAGTAGTGTTAAACACTACTACAACCCTCCACTCGCAGAGGCGATCAGCTCCAGTGCAGGTGCATCCCGCAGTGGAGCGGCAGATCGTGGCGTACAGGGGGGTTTCCTGAGCTGGGGAAACCCCAGGGGAGCGCAGGGGCCCGCCGGGAGCCGGCAGCTCTCACAAGGGCAGCTGACGAGGCATGGGCAGGGCCAGGAGTAACGGCGGGCACCCCCTGCTCCTGCAAAAGGCAGCCCTGGGAAGCGCTAGCAACCAGGATGGGCAGACAGGGCGAGGCCCATCAGCTAGGGTGCAGCGCGGCAGTTCGTGTGACAGTTTGCACAGGAGGGCACATCTTCAAAGGAGGGACATTCCACGGGCCGAGTGGGGGACTTGGAGTACAACGTAACCCAGCAACTGGGCACCGTTCTGTGACCATTGGCAGAGGTCAAGGGCATTCCTCCTACCTGGCCCTCAAGGCAGAATGGCAGGCATTTGTCTGAGAACAAAGGCTGTGGCTCCGGCTGGGGGGTCTGTACCATCTACCCCAGCGGCGGCCAATGCCTCCACGCAGATGGAACTGCTGAAGGGAGAGGCTGCAGCGCAGACCTCAGGCTGCAGGAAGTGCCTAGACCTCTCTCCTGGGGCAGGGACAGGCGGCAGACCTGCCTGCAAAAGGTGTGCCCAGGTGGAGGACCTCCTGCAGCCAGTGGCTGAGCTGCAGGAGGCGGTGAGAAGTCTGCGTAACATCAGGGAGGCGGAGAAGGAGTTAGATAGCTGGTTCCAAGCGCAGTCTGCAGTGGACCCACAGCCAAACAGCCAAAAACTCCCCCACCGGCACACACGGGAGGGAGGGGGGCCAATAATGCAGAAGAATGGACGATTGCAATGGCAAGGACCAGCAGGAGAAAGAGACTTCCCCCGAAGCCTGAGGTGCCCTTGCAGAACCGCTTCACTGCTCTGCAGGCTGAAGAGGAAAGACCCGACATACCAGGAGAGATGCTGGAGCTGAGTAATGCAGCCCGATCCACCCCCCATATAGCAACCAGCGCCACTAAGAAAAGGCGACGGGTGATAGTAATAGGTGACTCTCTTCTGAGAGGTGCGGAGGCACCCATTTGCTGACCGGACGTGCTCTCTAGAGAGGTGTGCTGCTTACCAGGGGGCTCGTATCAGGGATGTCACCAAGAGGCTACCAAGCCTCGTACAGTCCACTGACTATTATCTGCTGCTGTTGTTTCACATGGGCACCAGTGACACAGCCAGGAGCAGTCTGAGGACTATCAAGGACTACAGAGCCCTGGGAGCGGCGGTAAGGGACTCTGGAGCGCAGGTAGTTTTTTCATCAGTCCTACCGGTCAAAGGGAAGGGGTTTGAAAGGGCCGGTCGAATCTGGCAAATCAGCAAATGGTTACGGGACTGGTGCCACAGCCAGGGGTTCGGCTACTTAGACCATGGGACTCACTTTGAGAAACCTGGTCTACTGGGGGCTGATGGGGTCCATCTGTCAGAGGAGGGGAAGAGCATCTTTGGTTATAGGCTTGCCAAGCTGGTGAAGAGGGCTTTAAACTAGAGATGCTGGGGAGGCGGGGAACCTCAGTCCATCCCACTCCTACCAGTTTGATGCCAGGGCCAGCAATAGGTGCCCAGAGCCTGGAGAAGGATCACAGGTCAGTAGGAGAGTGCCTGAAGAGCAGCACAAAGGAACTCCAGCCAGTAAGACAGCTTCATCGGGGGCCCAACTTAAATGCCTCTATGCAAATGCACGTAGCATGGGGAATAAACAAGAGGAGTTAGTGACGTGCACATGCCTGCAGGGCTACGACCTTATTGGCATCACAGAGGCGTGGTGAGATGGCTCCTGTGATTGGAGTGTTGGGATGGAGGGATACAGGCTCCTTAGGAGGGACAAGGAGAGGTTGTTGCCCTCTATGTCAATGACCAGCTGGAGTGCATGGAGCTCTGCCTGGGGATGGATGAGGAGCCAACCAAGAGCTTATGGGTCAGAACGAAAGGGAGGGCAGGGACAGGTGACATTACGGTGAGGGTCTGCTACAGGCCACCTGACCAGGAAGACCGAGTGGATGAGGCCCTCTATAGACAGAGAGGAGCAGCCTCACGCTCACAAGCCCTGGTCCTCATGGGGGACTTCAGCCACCCCGATATCTGTTGGAGAACAACACGGCAGGGCATAAGCAATCCAGGAGGTTCCTGGAATGCGTCGATGATAACTTCCTTCTCCAAGTGGTAGAGGAGCCAACGAGGAGAGGTGCTACGCTGGACCTTGTTCTCACCAACAAGGAGGGGCTGGTGGGGAATGTGAAGCTCAAGGGCAGCCTGGGCTGCAGTGACCATGAAATGGTGGAGTTCAAGATCCTTAGGGCACCAAGGAGGGCGCACAGCAAACTCACTACCCTGGACTTCAGGAGAGCAGACTTTGGCCTCTTCAGGGATCTGCTTGGCAGAGTACCATGGGATAAAGCCCTGGAGGGAAGAGGGCCCCAAGGAAGCTGGTTAATATTCAAGGATCACCTCCTCCAAGCTCAGGAGCGATGCATCCCAACAAAGAGGAAGTCCGGCAAAAATGCCAGGAGGCCTGCATGGATGAACAAGGAGCTCCTGGACAAACTCAAACACAGAAAGGAAGCCTACAGAGGGTGGAAGCAAGGGCAGGTAGCCTGGGAGGAATACAGAGAAATGTCCGAGCAGGCAGGGATCAGATTAGGAAAGCTAAAGCCCTGACAGAATTACATCTGGCCAGGGACATCAAGGGCAACAAGAAAAGCTTCTATAGGTACATTAGGGATAAAAGGAAGATGAGGGAAAATGTGGGCCCGCTCCAGAATGAAATAGGAGACCTGGTTACCCGGGACACGGAGAAGGTGGAGGTACTCAATGACTTTTTTGCCTCGGTCTTCACCAGCAAGTACTCGAGCCTCACCGCCCAAGCTGCAGAAGGCAAAGGTGGGGACTGGGAGAATGGAGAGCCGCCCACTGTGGGAGAACATCAGGTTCGAGACCATCTAAGGCACCTGAAGGTCCAGAAGTCCATGGGACGCGGTGAGATCCATTTGCAGGTCCTGAAGGAACTGGCGGATGAAGTTGCTAAGCCACTATCCATTGTATTTGAGAAGTCGTGGCAGTCTGGTGAAGTTCCCACTGACTAGAAAAGGGGAAACATAACCCCCATTTTTAAAAAGGGAAAAAAGGAAGAGCCAGGGAACTCCAGGCCAGTCAGTCTCACCTCTGTGCCTGGGAAGATCACGGAACAGATCCTCCTGGAAGCTATGCTAAGGCACATGGAGGACAGGGAGGTGATTCAAGACAGCCAGCGTGGCTTCACCAAGGGCAAGTCCTGCCTGACTAACTCCTTCTGTGATGGAGTGACTACATCAGTGGACGTGGGAAGGGCTACAGATGTCGTCTGTCTGGACCTCTGTAAGGCCTTTGACACGGTCCCCCTCAACATCCTTGTCTCTAAACTGGAGAGGTATGGATTTGATGGGTGGACTGTCTGGTGGGTGAGGAATTGGTTAGATGGTTGCATCCAGAGGGTAGTGGCCAATGGCTCAATGTCCAGATGGAGATTGGTGATGAGTGGCGTCCCGCCCGGGTCTGTACTGGGACCGGTACTGTTTAATATCTTCACCAGTGACATAGACAGTGGGATTGAGTGCACCCTCAGCAAGTTTGCAGATGACACCAAGCTGAGTGGTGTGGTTGACATGCCAGAGGGACAGGATGCCATCCAGAGGGACCTGGACAAGCTGGAGAAGTGGGCCTGTGTGAACCTCATGAGGTTTAACAAGGCCAAGTGCAAGGTCCTGCACGTGGGTCGGGGCAGCCCCCAGTATCAATCCTGGCTGGGGGATGAAGGGATTGAGAGCAGCCCTGCCGAGAAGGACTTGGGGGTCCTGGTGGATGAAAAGCTGGACATGAGCCAGCAATGTGCGCTTGCAGCCCAGAAGGCCAATTGTATCCTGGGCTGCATCCAAAGAAGCGTGGCCAGCAGGTCGAGGGAGGTGATTCTGCCCCTCTACTCTGCTCTGGTGAGACCCCACCTGGAGTCCTGTGTCCAGCTCTGGAGTCCTCAGCATAAGAAAGACATGGACCTGTTGGAGCGGGTCCAGAGGAGGGTCACGAAAATGATCAGGGGGATGGAACACCTCTCCTATGAAGAAAGGCTGAGAGAGTTGGGGTTATTCAGCCTGGAGAGGAAAAGGCTTTGGGGAGACCTAACTGCAGCCTTTCAATACTTAAAGGGGGCTTATAAGAAAGATGGGGACAGACTTTTTAGCAGGGCCTGTTGCAACAGGACAAGGGGTAATGGTTTTAAACTAAAAGAGGGTAGATTTAGACTAGATATAAGGAAGAAATTTTTTATGCTGCGGGTGGTGAAGCACTGGCACAGGTTGCCCAGAGAGCTTGCAGATGACCCATCCCTGGAAACATTCCAGGTCAGGCTGGACGGGGCTCTGAGCAACCTGATCTAGTTGAAGATGTCCCTGCCCACAGCAGGGGGGTTGGACTAGATGACCTTTAGAGGTCCCTTCCAACCCAAACTATTCTATGATTCTATGATATCCAAAGAAATAGGGTAGTTTATGCCACACACCTTTACATTTACAGTTTGAAACTTGAAAACGGAGGAAGAATGTTGGATGATTGTGCAAGAGAGCTTCCCTCTGCTAGCAGAGCAATCTCCAGGTTTCTCCCTGCAGTCTGTATTTTTCACCATTGTCAGAAGGCAGCGTGAGGACTCTTGGGGAAAGGTGGCTGTGCACATTTAAACTGTGGTAATGCCTAGAGATCAGCCAGTCTGGATTTCTGTCATGCAGAGGCTTTGCACGTGCATTGTGTCTGACTGTCCCTGCCCCTGGGAGCCTGCAAGGTGAAATGCAACAGTGAATGTACAAAGCAGAGGGTCTGGGTGGCAGAAAGGGGTAATAAAAACAACAGGACGTGCTCTGTTCCTGGTCAGCTGGAAGCAGCGATGCAGGTAACTAGCAGTTTAGGTGTTAGGTTTTGTGCTGTGCCCAGTGCGGAATTTACTTCATACCTTTCCATCAGAGAACGAACTGTTACCCTCTTTTGAGGAGAAGCAGCAACGGTGTCTGTCAGGAATAGTCTGAGGCTCTGAATGGTAACGCTGGATTGTGTGCTCGCTTTGTTTTCCTTGTCTCTCATGTTGGGTGTTCTCCCTTTCCTACAGGTCGGCTTTTCTGGCAGCTCATATCCCTCTCTTCCTGTACCCCTTCTTGCACACAGTTAGCAAGACACGTCCGTTTGAGTACCTGCGGCTCACGAGCCTCGGAGTGATTGGTAAGCAGCCAGACTAATGCTGGAGCACTGGTTTCTTATCAAGTTGGATGCAGTTCATGCTGTGGATATAGAGACCTGCATGACCAAAATCACAGGTCTCTCTTTATTGGGATCTTGTGAGCCCTGGTAGTATTAACAGGAGGAGCTGCTCCTTCTCCATCAGTTGTGGAGGCAGGTTCCTCTTAGTGTGTAGGAACTGGGCTTTTCACTAATAAGAAAACACTGAAGTCTGGGTGCATTGCCAAAAATGTTTCCTGTGAGTACAAGCACCTGCAGGCTTGTTGTGGCTTCACCCTCAGCCCAGCCAGCTAGACACTGGGATGGGTGGGTGCAGACTGGGCTTGCTTTGGGTCTTTGTCATTGATTGACTTGGGTGTATTTGCCCTGTCTTCCCCTTACTCTGTTTGTTTTTTTTCTTCTTTCTGCCCAAAACATTTCTCTCTCAATGCATAAAGTAAGAGGGTCTTAAAATGCATTTCTTCTTCCCAGAGGTTGCTGTGGGTGGCATGATCCTCTTGTGTTTGTATTACTACTGGGGGAGAGCCAAGAATGCATCCCCTTTCTGAAAAACAAACAACCCCCAAACCCAGCTTGATTACTTTTATGCTGCCAAAACACTTTTTTCTCCAGCCACGTGCTGCAGCATATTTAGGATGACAGTTGCTCTACCTGCCATTCAGACTTAATGATTCCTGGGGAGGACACAGCACAGGCCCTATTTGAAAGGTGGGATTTTTTTTGGAACAATTTACCATTTATTGATTTTTGGTTTTTGTTTTTCCTTCAAGGGGCCTTGGTGAAAACTGATGAGCAAGAAGTGATAAATTTCTTATTGACAACAGAAATTATCCCCCTGTGCTTACGCATTATGGAGTCTGGCAGTGAACTCTCCAAAACGGTACCTACTCTTTTTGTCTTAAGACTTCTTGTTGTTTATCTCTGACTGACCAGGCAGCCAGTAAACTGCAGAGTTGGCTGGTGTCCTGCTGCAAATGCTGGGGCAACTCTGGGTGGAGTTTTTACCTCCTCAAAAAACAAACAAACCAAACTCACCAAACTAAGCTGGAGTTCCTGAGCTTGGTAGTTTTGCTGGGAAAGATCTTGCTGCTCTCAACACCCGTTTCCTCTTTTGCAGCCCTGCAAAGTAACTTTCAGGGCTGAGCTGGATCAACTTTCCTTGGCCTGAGAGAACAAACGCTGTAGCTACGCAGTGCAGAGGTTGGGCGGCAGCTGTTAGTGGTGATGAAGGGAATGTTCACCACACTGGACCAGTTTGTTTCCTCTGATCAGGGGCCCCTTTCCCCCATGAGCTCAGATCTGTGGTCAGACTGGTCCGATGACCCAGGTAGGCTGGCCACAGGTTTTAGTCTTTGCGCGCTTCTCTGGTGAAGCCTGCTGGCATAGCTGGCTGAGGTTCTTCCAGAAAGTCACATGTCTCATGATGAATTGGTAACGCTCAAGATGAAAAAACCAAAATCAGCTTGCCGTCTAGATGGCAGGGCCAAGGGACAGATCCTTCTCCTGCTTCTTGCTCTGTGACCAGAGTAGTGTGGCTGTAATCCTGAGGCTGTCCTGAGTGGCCCGGCAGTAGTTGCTGTCTTACGCAACCTGCATCCAGTGGTCTTGTACACACTGCTTTGTGTCCAGCTCTTTTCTTTAGCCAGAGATGCCAAGCATTGTGTAGTGTCCTGCGTTTTGGCTTTAAACTTTCACCGAGTAAAACATTTGCTGCCTGCTGAAAGGCCTTTCAGTGCTGGGACTGCCTTGAAAAGAGTACAGCACAAAGGCTGTCCCTTTTCAGGGTAGATAAGTTGTTTATATGCTTTCTTTTCTGCTTTCTCCCCATTCCAGGTTGCTACGTTTATTCTTCAGAAAATCCTTCTGGATGACACAGGGCTGGCATATATCTGTCAGACTTACGAGCGGTTTTCCCATGTTGCCATGATACTGGTAAGATTATTTGTTTCTTTAAAAAAATGTTTTAAAAAAGAAAAAATTATGCTCTAGCAGCCAGCTTCTTCGGCAGCTACTTTACTGCTCTCTGGCTGGAGCACAGGATGAGGGAGGCAAATCGTTCTTGGGCTTATTGCTTGCGACACTGTACCTCTCTGCTTCTGCATGTTTCCTTTGTGTATCTCTGAATTGCGTGTCAGGAGAACGTATATTAGTTGTAATATACTAAGTCCCCGAGATAAACCGGGTAAACATCTCCAGAGAAGAAAAAGAGTTTTCAGGGTTGTTGGTTGGATGTGAATTGATGTAATTTTATCATCACATAGGATCACACAGCTCAGACCGTGGATCCATTTCCCTTCTCCGTCTCCCACAACAGGTTGAAAGAGCAGCAGGTTGAGCGAAGGAGTAAGAGCAGGACAAGCATATATGATACTTGCCCTCGTAACTGTCTCGCAGCTATTTTCAGCTTTGGATTTCTGGGGCCAGTTGTGGGTTTTCTATGCAGTAACCCCCAGTGTTTGTCCTATCCTCCCCTTGAACCCATGGAAACTTTTTGCATCCAGTGTCCTTTACCAAGGACTTTCACAGGTTTCCTGTTTGCTGCGTGGAAGGCCAACCTGCTTTTTTTCCTCTTTGAACCTGGCTCCTACTAGCTGCTGCTTATGATCTAATTATTGTGTTGGAACACAGAGAGAGCAGACAATTTTTGTCCATTCCCTGTCCCTTGTGAAGGAGAAGTTTGGGTATTCATAATTTGTTCATCCCAGGAGTAATAGCCCCAACTTGAGGTTTATTATCTTTGAGCTCGCCGAGGGGAATACATGTCTGCCCTGGAATAGCTATTGTCCTGCTTTTGTGTTTGTTTGGTTGGTTGTTTGCTTTTTAAAGAGCAGTCTCAGGAGAAGGAAGTGCAGCATTAAGTTAAGCGCTTTGCAGTGCTGGTTCTGTGCCTAAATGTTGATGCTTTCATTGGCAATATTTATTTGTCTGTCTGTTTTCCCAAACATAAAGAAAATGTTACCTCCTAAGTCGCCCACAAACAGCAGAATATGAACAATTGTGAGCTGATGTCCATAATATGACATGATTTTTGCATTCAAGAAAAGGATCAGCTTTGATGAAAGCACATCTGACTTGGGGGCAAAGTGAAGGACACAATTAGAAACCCTGGGGTAGGGGAGGGAAGGAGACGAAGGAAGAATCCGTGGCTGGGAAGGGTACGAAAAAGGAAGGATGTGGGTGGGTAAAGCTGTGTTAGCATGGAAGAAATCCTAGCTGTGGTATAATTCCACCATGGGGTGAAGCACTGATGTGATTAATATTCCACAGCGGTACGGAGAAAGATGAAAATGTTCATAGACATTTCTGTTCTCTATTTCAAAAATCGGGATGGTGTACTCCTGTCTCATGAGGGTGATGATTTACTTCCTTGTCTGCTGATAACTGAGTAAGATGTTAGCAAGTATTAGATGCTTTTAAAAGAGCAAGTTAGTATTTCCCATCCAGGAGCTGTCTGAGGAGCTTGTTCTTTATTTCGAAGAAATATTGGTATCCCGGGGAATTACTGAGAACAGGAAGCTTGCAAAAGGGCAGATGAGGGGGACCTGCTAATTGCTAACTGCCTGAATACCCAAATACAGGTGAATTTGGCTAATGAGGAAAATGGTTAGTGCTAGCCAATGTAGTTTTACAGGAAAAAACCCAACTTGTTGGGCAGAGCTGGTTGTTTCCTAAATGTGAGGAAGCAGACTGTTAAACTCCTTCAAAGCAGGCGCGTGAAGGCATCCGCACTGCTCG
Organism: Aptenodytes patagonicus; assembly: GCF_965638725.1. Taxonomy (NCBI): domain Eukaryota; kingdom Metazoa; phylum Chordata; class Aves; order Sphenisciformes; family Spheniscidae; genus Aptenodytes; species Aptenodytes patagonicus. The sequence continues at coordinate 58,219,720 of NC_134954.1, read as the reverse complement.
CTAGGCTGGGTGCATTCAAAGGTGCAACCATGTGCAAAGTCCTACGTAGTGTGAGAAACGGAGGCTGGGCCGGGGAGATCTGCCCTGCTCTTGCTTCCCAGTAGTGGCTTAATGAGGGACGTGGCAGAAAGAGAAAATACAACTCTTGGGTGCGTGTTAAGACCAGATGTGGCTCTTACTATATGTGGTGTGGGTGAGCCCAGTCCTTCGGCATGGCTTCCCAGGCTATTGTTAACGTTTTAAAAGGGCATTGAAATGAAGGCAGCGCAGAACAGAACGGGGAGTGTTGCAGAGCTTGGGAACACACCTCACGGGGTGACTCAGCCTGAGCTTATCAAAGCGTGCAGGATACGTTCGCCTTCCTCCATGAGAGGGAAACCCCAGGTTCTCTTTAATCTAGCAGCGAGTTGGACCACTAAGCAGTCCTGGGGAGGTAAAAACCAAATAGAGATGAGACAAGCTTTTCCTGAGCTGCTGGGAGAATCCTTTCCAAGTCGTGGCTAGCTGCTCTTCTCAAAGGCATCTTGGCAAGCGGAGTGCTGTGCTCCATGCGGGGGTATCGAGATGAAAGGTAATGGGCTGTGATGTGTGGGAAGCCAGAGCGAGTGATGTAATGGTCTTTCCCAGTCTCTGCTGATTGTGAAGCTGTTCTTACAAAGACTTTAACTGGTGGCACTGGCCTCTGTCAAACAGGGTAAAATGGTCCTGCAGCTCTCCAAGGAGCCGTCGGCACGGCTACTGAAACATGTCGTCCGCTGTTACCTTCGCCTTTCCGATAACCCCAGGTAAGCATTTTAGGAGTTTGGGCAGGGGCTTCTCCCGCTCCCTTGGAAGTACAGTTCTTCTCCACAGTGCCCACTCGGGGAGAGTCAAGGTTCCTTATCTGTCCTTGTGTCAGCCTTAGCTCACTGTGGAAAATGGGTGGATTTTTTGGTTTGTTTGGTTTTTTTATTGCTAGTCCCAGGAGCTTTTATGGTATGTGGGAGAAACAGTGACTGTTTGGGGCTTGTGCAGATTCAAGCTGTGCAGGTTACGACTGCCTGAGCTCAAATGTAGCTTGAACTAGGTACGAGGGAGGGACTGAGGTGGAAGGTACGCTCTGCTCTCTCGCTTCTGCATCGTGTGGGCTGTTAGCAGTAGAAGCCAATAGATGAAATTCAGTTGAGGGAATACAAACCGATTTCATGCTGATCGGCAGCTCTGCCCAAAGCCGCTGGGTATGCATTTGTTGTCTCGGCCTTTCCTGGCATCACATTGCTCTTGACTGACAGGTGTCAGGGCACAGGGGTTGGCTTGGTGGGGGTCTAGCGTGAGGGATGGGAGCCGTGCTGGCTGGCCGAGCGCCACGTGCTGCGGTGCTGCTGCTTGGTGCTTTCCTTGGCTGGCCCTGCCAGGGAGACCCCCAGGCAAAGGAGCGCCGTGTCCCCAGTGGGGTTTGCTCCCCTCTTGCCCCTGTGAGTTTATTTGTTGGGCCCTGTTTCTTGTCTCTTGATGTAGGGCACGTGAAGCTCTCAGGCAGTGCCTTCCTGACCAACTGAAGGACACCACCTTCGCCCAGGTCCTGAAGGATGACACCACCACAAAGCGCTGGCTGGCTCAGCTCGTCAAGAACCTGCAAGAGGGTCAAGTCACTGACCCACGGGGCATCCCTCTTCCTCCGCAATGACTGCTGGGGGAGGTGGGGGACCAGGGAAGAAACAGCTCAGGTTTACAAAGAACCAGGAACAGGTGACCTCTTCCGCAACAAACTGGGCATGCCAGCTGGCTGCCGGCCTGTCGGACCATCCCACCCAGCCAAAGGGCTGCTCTGTAGCAGTGCAGCATGCCTCCGGGGATCGCAACACCAGCAAATGCTGATACTACAGCTTCAAAAAAAAAAAAAAAAAAAAAATCAATAAAAACAATCTGTAAAGATCCCCGTCTCTCCAGGAGGCTTGGCTGGCATCTCTCCCCCCACCGCCAGGCAGGGGGTGGTGCGGATGTCTGCTCTTCCAGCTAGCTCAGCCTCCACCCAAGTGGCGTGTGACACGGGGTGTGCGTGCCACGTCCCTCCAGTTCCTTGTCACTTCTTGTTTACACGTCTGTTTAGATGCGTAAGCTGAATAAAAGCTGATCCAGTTGTTTTATCCCCTCTTAAGACTGCTGCTCAGCTGCAGGTAGCCCAGGGACAGCTTTCTTCCCTGCCAGCACATCCTTGCTCCTGGCTCTGCATCCGGCTGGCGCAGCGAGCTTCTCTCTTCCTTCCCTTTGGCGCAGAGGCAGTGGCTGGAGCCGGGCCACCACGGTGCTTGCCCCAAGAGGAGGGGTGGATTACGTGCGATGAACCCACGCGTCATAAGCGTGCTTCCCAGGGCTCTGGGGGAGGAGAAGACAGCAGGACTGTGGCTCTTGTGCTGTAAATAGTGTGCTCCCGCAGCTAACCAGCGGCCGGGGGCTGATGTGTGCTGGCCTCCCATCTAGCCCAGCTCTTGCCCAGCGGGGCTGCTGGCTGGCTCATCAAACAGCTCAGCGTTAGGAAACCTGCCTTGTGGTGGTCGGCAGGCCACCGACCGATGATCCTCTGCCGCGGGACAGCTGGGAGTGACATCCTGCGGGCTCCAGGTATGCCGGCTTCCGTGCCCGCTGCTGCCTGCCAGGCGTCTCTCAGTCCTGGCCCCCCTCCCTTTCCCCCCCCCCTCCAGCTCATCTCTGCCAGCGGCTGCATCCATTTGAGCTTTCAAACCTGCCTTGGCGTCTGCCTCGGCCCCACCACAATTAAACTGGACCAGCAGACGCTTACCTGCCTTCCCTGCGCCGAGGGGTTAGTGCGGCTGTGGCGGGCGCTCGGAGGCAGCTGAGGAGCTCCCGGGCTCTGCTGCTGCGGAGCCTGCGCTTGGCTGCAGGCAAGCCTGGGCAGCTACTCGGTTTCTCCCCCCTCCTCGAGTAGCCCATTTTGCTGATCATCTGCCGTGTCGTGCCAACAGTGTCTTAAATCCCGTCTCGTTTCCCTTCCCTCCTCCCGTCGCAGCCTTGCGTAACAAGGGCAGAGCACGGCCTTTTCCTTGACCCCGGGGTCCCATTTTATAACCATTGCCTTCTTTTCCCTCCCCTCCACCCTGACCTTGACAGGGCGTGAAAATGCTTCTGTTTGGTTTTGGTTGGTTTGTGGTTTTGTTTTTTTTTTTCTTTCTCTAAGTTCGGATTAATAAATAATAAAACCCCAGTCAGCACAGATTGCTCCTGCTCTGGTCTCTTGGGGAGGGCGAGCGGTGATTTTTGGGGGGGGGATTTATTGCAGGCGGGAGGAAGCGGGGGGGAGGCCTGTGCCAGCTTGGGGATGTGAGCTGGTGAGAGTGCTTGGCCTTTCCCTGTTGGGAGCTGGCTGCATCCCTGCAGCACCCCATCGCTCCCACCACAGGTAACGCGGAGGGGTTTTGGGGAGGAGGTGCTGCTCCATCTTGCTTTGCGGGAAGGCAGCGAGCGCTCTCCCCGGCGGGCTCTGGATGGAGCCCGCCGGGGAGAGCGCTCGCTGCCTTCCCGCAGCGTGTTTGCAAGTGCTGCCGCACTCGCCTCGGGGTCCAGGTCCCTTAGAGCATCGGCCACCTGAAGTTTGGTCCCTGCCCCGCAGCCCTCGTACCCAATTTGGCCTGCCCCAAGGTTGCCCCAGCTTGGATCCCCATGGGATGGGTTGGTTTTGGGGTTTTGTTTTTTCCCTCTCCCAACTGGAGGGTCCTGGGAAGGGGACGGGGACACACCGGGGGACCCTCTGTGCCCTGTCGGGGCTGTGCTGGGGTGCGAGCGGGTCTGGGGAGGGACAAGGCTGTGCTGGGAGGTGGGAAGGGGGGCTCAGCCCCAAGCGGGGGGGCACCGTAGGGTGCTCCTACCCCTGCCGCCGCCGCCTTACCCCCCAACCCTCCCTCGGGAGCGGCGTGACCTTAATCCGAGGCGACCTTGAGAGGCGGTGGCTGCGGGGGCGTGAGGGGGCCGGGGGCCCGTCCCGCGGGGGCGGGGGGCCGGGGGCGGGCTCGCCGCCCTGCCGCTGCCGGGGGGCGGGCAGCCCGGGCAGCCCCGGCCCCGTGCGGCCGCAGGCGGCGGAGCACCGGCGGAGCGGGGCGGCACGGCACGGCACGGCGGCACCGGAGAGCGGGTACGGGGCTGGGCGCCGGGTTCCTCCGCGGGGAAACCGGGCGTCCTGCGGGGGGACAGGGGCGGCGGGGCGGGCTGGGACCCCCGGGCTCGGGCAGCGCCGTCCCAGAGGCGGCAGCACGGGTGGCGTGGGGTGGGGTAGGGGGAGAGGTGCCGGCGGTTTTGTTTCCTCTGCTTTAAGGTGTCACTTGTCCCCGAGCCCCGCACCGCCCGGGTTGTGCTGCCCCATCCCGGAGTCCCTTGTCTGACCCCCCCCGACCCCTCTGACCCCGTCAGCTGCCGGCTGGTCCCCCTGCGTGGGTCAGGCTCCATCCCCGGGTGCTGCAGCGTGTCCTGGGGCAGGTGGGAAGGCTGTGTGGGGCAGTGGGGCTGAGCAGAGCCCGGGGACACGGGCACTCTGTGTGCACACCGGGACAGCGGGAGGGTGGGGGGGTGTCCGGGAGGGGGGGCATCCCTCCCTGCTTTGGCACGGCCACCCCCACGGTGGCATTTAATTCTGCCGTGGGACTCTGCGCTGGAGCGGCTGGAGAGTGCGTGCACCCGCTGGCCCTCCGGCTCCGTTTGGAGACTGTCACCTCCAGGAGAGAAGCTGTGGTGGCTCAGCGTGTGCTTGGGAAGCTGGGGCCGTCCCTGGCAGGAGGCAGCAGCCCTGCGGGAAGCCCTTGGGTTGGGTTTCTTCAGCCCCTGGCTCCTGTCCCGCTCCCCTTGACAGTGTAACTCACGTGGGAGCAAGGGGGGCTGCATGGGGCCGGGCTGCGCCAGGCTCGGGGCACCGCTCACGTGCCAGGGAGAGCCGAACAGCCGTGTCCTTGTGTCCACGCTCACAGGATCTTCCTTGCACTGGAAGGGATCCTCTTTTCTTTGCTGCATGTGTGGGGAAGGCACGGCTCCGTGGCTGGGGCAGGGCTGGGCACACTTGGGCCGTGCCGGGAGCCTGTAAGGGCTGGCACTGGGGGAGATCAGTTTAGCTCCAAAATCTCAGTGCAGTTACGGGCCTGGGGGCTGCAGGCAGCTCCCTTGCACGCTGCCTCCCTGCACATATGCATGGCAGGGTGCAGAGAGGACAGACCTGATGGCGGCACCAAGCCCCTCCCTGTCCCAGGCCAGCATCTCTATCCGCTCCTCCAGCCTCAGTGCCTTTCCCTCCACGCTGGCTTCCCAAAAACATCCCCATCTCCATCCCCTCGCCTGCTGCAGCACAGGGGGCATAGGGCAGGTGGGCACCTGGAGCTGTGACCCTGCAAAGCGGCTGCGCCAGGCTGGGTGCTGCCAGGAGGCAGGAGGGTGCAGGCAGATGGGTGACTGCGGTTGTCCCCTCACTGGTTCCCTGCAGGCCATGGGGTGCAGGGGGGATGAGAGCGTGCAGGGGGAGGGCACGGGGCACTCCTGGGGCTGTGCAAGCCAGAGGGCATCAGGGCACCCACTCTGCAGGGCCTGAGAGGAGTGGTGGTGCCACCGTTCCATTTGAGGGTGTGGGCGCCCTGGGCCAGTGTGTCGGTAGCCCCCAGGCACATCAGATGCGGGAGGGTGCAGGCACTGCAGCGAGTCCTTGTGGTCTGAGCCCTGCAAGAAGGGCTGGTGCTGGGAACACGCAGCCCTGGCACTGGGCACTGCTGGGAGGCAGCTGGGATGGCACCCCAGCCGCTCCGTGTCTCCAGCAACACGTGAGGTCCCCAAGAGCATGGACAGGCGGTCCCCAAGAGCATGGACAGGCAGTCCCCACTTCCCCTGGGGTCAGCCGAATGGCCACTGCTAGCCCCACGCCTCGCGTGTCCCCCAGGAGTGGGGCCACAGCCCCAGCCAGCGCCGTGCTGGGAATCTGCTCTGCCTGTCCCCACACTGAGCAGGGGACGGCCACCGTCCGGCCCCTGAGCCTGTGAGGGTCTGGCAGCTGGGCTTGGCAGCTGCCTGCACGCTGACAGCACGGGCTATTCCCAGCCCCGCACTGCCAGTGCCTGTGCTGAGTCAGGGGCCTGGGGCACGGCTGCCACCCCTGCACCCTGGCACAGAGCCCTTTGCCCCCAGGGACCCCTGGGTGCCCTCCTGCACCCAAATCCCAGCCCACTGGCTGCGGCATCTGCTCCTCGAGGGCCCAGCTCCAACAGCTGGGTGACAGGCCCATTCAGAGATTTGTCAGTCTAATTAAAGTCTTAACAGCCTAATCAAAGCCTTATTGTCAGTCCAGTTGTATTTATAGTCCCACTCGTCACAGCACGCTCCCCATATGGCTGCCAGTGCAGTCGCAGCCCCGGGGTGCTGACGTTCGCCGGGGAGAAGGGGCTGGGGGAGCTGAGGGTCCTGCTCTGCGCCCTCTTCCTTGCTCTTACAGCAAGTAAGCCTCTCCCTTACGTCCAAATTTGCTGGTTGGGAGCCATTTCCCAGGCGGTGGGGGCTTGTTCTTGGCTCTCCTGGGCACTCCCAGGGCAGTTTTTCCCAGCTCCCGGGGCTGCTTCTCCCCGGGGAGCAGTGACCTGGGAGCACCAGGGCTCCGATACCCCCCAGGCTGTGGGGCGGCTGCACTCGCAAGTTTTTCTGTTTTCCTCCAACACCTTTCGAGCTCCGGCTTCCCGGTAACGCAAATTAATATTTCATGAGCACGGCGGGGTGAACTCAACACTTAAGGAAAGCAATGACCCAGCAGGAGACAGGCGCAGGTGCGCTCGCACATGGGCAGGGGCACACGCACCTCGCACACAGGTGGGCACAGCCGGAGCCCACCTGGCGGGACCCGGGTGCGGTGGTGGGGATCCGGCCCCGCTCCCCCCAGCTGCCCTCTCTTTTCCCTCCCCAGTGGCTGCCAGCGCGGAGGAGGCAGAGCCATGGCATCGCTGCTGTGCAATGCCCGTGAGTGCCCCGGCGGAGGGGAGGCACGGGGCAGGGCACTGGGCCATCCGGATTTACGCTGGGGCAAATCTGGCCCGTGGGTTGAGTTCGCCTTGCCACACTTGGGAGCATCCCTACTCCACCGCAGCGATTGGGATCGGGCTTGGCAGCGCCGAGGGTGGGTGGGAAGGGTCGATGGGGAATTACCTTCTGCCCCTCTTGTGGTGAAGAGAGTTTGGGGTCCGTCCCTCCTCCATCCTAAATCGAGGGACCACGTGGGGTCTCGGGCAGGAGGGAGCAAGGTAGCAGAGCACAGTGCCCGGATACCCCTGCCCTCAGTGATGCAACCCATACTGCCCCCAGGCATCCAGCTCACAGACACGCTGGAGCAGATGCAGCAAGGGACGCTGATGCGCAAAGTCAAGTCCAAGAGCTGGAAGAAGCAGCGTTACTTCAAGCTGCAGGATGACTGCATGACCATCTGGTATCAGTCCAAGAGGACAGGCAAAACTGAGTCTGCCTGTGAGTACCGGCTGCTCTGTGTTGTCCATGGGGCCATCAGTAGGGTTCAGAGTGAACAGGAGTGTGACTGTATGGAGATTCTTGGAGCCATGCTTGCGAAGGGTGCTGGGGCATTCAAGAGAGGCTCTGTCTGCATGTGTGGGCTCTTCTCACCCACACCTCTCCATGGAGCATCCTGCCCCCAGCAAGACACATGGTCACAAGGGCTGAGTAGAAATTGCAGCTGATACAAGTGGAAGCTCTGGCATGCCAGCGGAGGAGTAGGCAGACAAACAGAGGTGTGGATGGATGAGTAGCTCCATGGATGGATAGGTGGGTGGGTGGGTGGGTGGATGGATGGATGGATGGATGGATGGATGGATGGATGGCTCAATGGTTAGATGGATGGATGAGTAGCTCAGTGGGTGTGGGGGATGGATGGATGAGTGGAAGAAGGGATGGCTGGAAGGACAGATGACTGTGGGCAGTGCCCCCTGCCCTGTGGTCCTTGTCCCTCATAGACAGGCCTCCCCTCCCTCTGCCCCAGTCTCCATCAGTGATGTGGAGACAGTGCGGGAAGGGCACCAGTCGGAGGTGCTGCAGAGCCTGGCCGAGGAGTTCCCCCCTGAGCGCTGCTTCACTATTGTCTTCTTTGGCCGCCGGGGCAACCTGGACCTCATTGCCAGCTCGGCAGAGGAGGCGCAGTGCTGGGTCCAGGGCCTGCGCCAGCTCATCGAGGTGGCCACCAGCATGGACCAAAGGGAGAAGATAGACCAATATCCTTCCTGCAGGCACCACTCCGCCCTCCACACCCAGTCCTTCCCCCATCTCCTGCCTTGCCCCAGTGTGTGCTTAGCTCTTCTGGGTCTCACCATCTGCATCAGGGCAGGGAGAGCCCACAGAAAAAGGAAAAGAGGCCCTCTGATGCTCCCCAGCTGCACGTCTCTTAGCCAAGGTCCTTTCCCTTAACATCTGCCCTGGTTTCTCGCACATGGATTCGTGACTGGTTTCAGAAAGCCGATAAGAATAAGGATGGGCGCATGAACTTCAAGGAGGTGCAGCGTCTTCTCAAGATGATGAACGTGGACATGAATGAGGATCATGCCCTGCGGCTCTTCCAGGTAGGCACTGCACCTGAGCACCTGGAAGGGCTGGGGAGGGGCTGGAAGGGCTGAAACAAGCTGCACAACACCCCCCTGCAGAAGGATGTGGTCACTTTCTTCTGTCTGTCCGTCCGTCCATCCATCCATCCATCCATCCATTTATTTGTTCACCCAACTACCTGTTTAGCCAGACAAACATCCATTTGTTCATTTATCTGTCAACCCAACCAGCCAAGGCAGCTGTTCCTCCCTCCCATTCATTTGTCCACCCAGCTGCTTATCTGTCCACCCAGCTAACCAGCCATCTGTTTATTTGTCCATCAACCCAAACAGCCAGCCAGCTGTCTATCCGTCCGTCCGTCCATCCATCCATCCCTCCCTCCCTCCCTCCCTCCACCTGTTTGTCCATCTCTCCATCCATGGACCCATCCATCTATCAGTCCACCCAACCAGCCCTCCATCTGCTAATCCATCCATCCATCCATTCATGCATTGATTGATGCCTACCACTGCCGCTGGCGTGGAGGCTCTGTGCACTCCGCCGGGGGTGGGCAAATCCCCCCACAGCCCCATGGGGTGGCCAGGACACCCCATTTTGCCCCGGCTGGGTGCTGAGTGAGCTCCTTTGCAGGCTGCTGACAAGTCGGAGTCGGGGACGCTGGAAGGGGAGGAGTTCGTGCTCTTCTACAAGGCCCTCACGCAGCGTGAGGAGGTGCTGAGCCTCTTCCAGGACTTCTCTGAGGATGGGAAGAAGCTGACGCTGCTGGAGCTGGTGGATTTCCTGCGGCAGGAGCAGCTGGAGGATGAGGGCACAGAGGAGCTGGCCATGGAACTCATTGACAAGTACGAACCGTCGGAGACAGGTGAGAGCCTGCCCGGACATCGGCTGTGCTCTGCACAGGGGGAAGGAGGGGGCTGAGACCCACAGCCCCATCCTGCTGCGGGGGGGCACAGGGGGAAGGCTCACCATGGTGTGATCTGGATGCAGTTCCCCTTTTTTTTGGTCCATTCCTGGACCATTTTGGTGTAGAAGGTTGACCAGCCATGGGGTGCGAGCTCCAGCTTTGGGGTCCGCTGCCCACCTTCTCACGGCTGCTGCCCCGGGGCGTCTCTCCCTGTGCCTCAGCCTCTGGCAGCAGCCATGCCCACCAGGTTGGGGATGCCAGGAGATGCCAGCAGCCCTGTTTGTCCTGATTCTGTCCCCTCCGGGTCCCCGGCTGTTGCTGAGCCTCCCCCTCTGCCTTCAGCCCGGGCTCGCCACGCGCTGAGTGCTGATGGGTTCCTCATGTACCTCTGCTCCCCGGAGGGCTCCATCTTCAACCCCCGGCACCAGGCGCTGTGGCAGGACATGAGCCAGCCGCTCTGCCACTACTTCATCTCCTCCTCCCACAACACCTACCTGATAGAGGACCAGATCCGGGGCCAGAGCAGCATCGAGGGCTACATCAGGTAAAGGGGCTGCTCCCTCCTGGCTGTCCCCAACACCCTCCTGTCCCAGTGCCATGCCCCGGGCAGCTCCATGGGGCAAACCCACCAAGAGGAGAAGCTCCTTTGCCCCCTCCTGGTCCAGCACCCCTGTGGCCATGCCATGTGGTGCCCAGCAAGGGAGTCCATTTTGGGGATGCTGAGCCCAGCTCTTAATGCCCTGCATGCAGCAGCATCTCCAACCTTGGCGGTTGTCCCCTGGTTCCTGCAGGGGTGACACCCACAGCCAGAGGGGAGGGCAGGGGGCTGGTGCCCTGGCCGGGTGTGGGGTCCCAGGGGTGACCACCCACCCGTAGGGCTCTGAAACGGGGCTGCCGGTGCCTGGAGGTGGATTGCTGGGACGGGCCGAACGGGGAGCCCATGGTGTACCACGGCCACACCTTCACCTCCAAGATCCCCTTCCGGGAGGTGGTGAGCACCCTGGGGAAGTACGCCTTCAAGGTAGGTCACTCTTCCCCAGGTGCTGGGTGTCATGGGTGGCCCTCGGCAGGTGCAGGGGGACATGGCTGCAGTTTGGGGCAGTGATGGGTCTCTGCAGGGGGAGCTGTGCTGGGGCTCACACGCCTGGTGCTGCAGCAGGACTGACCCCACTGCAGGCGAGGAGGGTGGCTGTGTCCCTTCCTGGGGGACAGCACTGGGGGGGGTCTGACCTACAGCCCTGCGCCGTGCCGTGCCAGGGGATGGGGGCTCATGCAGACATGGTCTGCTGGGGGTGCAGTGGTGAAATGGGGCCTGGGGGATGTGGGAGTGAGATGGGATATGGGGGATGCTGGGGGATTGGAGGGGTATGAAGGTGTCAGGGGGATACCAGCACACACAAGGGGCTCCGTCCTGGCGCTGATCACGCCTGGGCAAAGCCCTTGTGAGAGCTCCTCAACTCCACTGAGGCTGATCTCCACTTGTGCACGTTGCTCCCCAGACCTCGGACTACCCAGTGATCCTGTCCCTGGAGAATCACTGCAGCATGGAGCAGCAGGAGGTCCTGGCCCAGCAGCTCAAGGCCATCCTGGGGGAGCAGCTCCTCACTGCCACCACTGATGGGCGCGTCCCCACCCAGCTCCCATCCCCGGAGGTAGGGACAGAGCGTGGCCATGCTGGACATCACTGTCCTGCCTGAGAGTGGGGTGAGGAGGTGGCTCTGCTGTCCAGAGGAAAGGCCATCCCTGTCCCAGCGTCGTCCTGCTCTGCTGGAGCACTTGGGGACCCTGGGGACACTATGTCATCACATTCACAGGGGTCTCAAAGCTGTCCCCAAGGTTGTCTCCCCGTGCCCTGCAGAGCCAGAGCGACAGCAGGGAAGAGCCCTCCTACCCTATCCCCTCCTCGGTGTTGCAGGGAGCTGGTGGTGCTGGCCCCCAGCAGTGCGGGGTCCCAGGGGACAACAGGTCCCATGGAGGAGATGGGCACCCCAGGGCGCCTACCTCTCCATCCACAACCCCGCAGGAGCTGAAGCACAAGATCCTGCTGAAGGGGAAGAAGATCGGGCGGCTGGAGGACATGCTGGACGGGCCAGGTGACGAGGCGCCCGATGTGTCTGATGATGACAACGGGGCAGAAGCAGAGGAGAGGCGGAGGGTGAAGGTGGGTGGCCTGGGCTGTGGACCGGCTGGGAGCGCTGAGCCCCTGGACACAGCTGTGGGTCGTGGTGACATCCCAGTGCTACGGAGAGAGGCAGAGACTGCAGGGACATCACTAGGGAGGGGGAACAGCCCTTTCTGCCCCTGGCCATGCCAGCCTCCTCTTTGCACAGCTGTCCCTGTGGTGGCACCGTGCCAGGGGTCCCCTGCCTGCTCCGTTCCTGGCAGGAAGGCTGCCTGTGGTGGGGATGCTGCCACCCCCAGCACCCCCTGGCTGTTCTCAGCTGCCCGGGCTCTACAGCCCCGGTCCTGGGTGAGCGCTGGGGGACGGTGCACGCATCGTGGGGACCTAACACGGCTCTGCCTTGCAGAAGGACAAGGAGAGCCTGGCGCAGGCGTTGTCTGACTGCATCGTCTACTGCAAGAGCGTGTCCTTCCGGGGCTTCCAGGAGGCCCGCAGCCATTCCCGGCCCTCCGAGATCTCCTCCCTCGCTGAGGCCAAGGCCAGGAAGCTCATCCGGGATGCAGGTGAGGCAGAGGGGGCAGTGGCATGCAGGGAGTGGGCCAGGGTGGAGGGGGCAGGCGGCTTCCTTGGGCGTAGGGCCAGAGCCTCCAGACACCGAGGTTCCCTCCCTGTCCGGGAGAAAGAGGGTGCAGCGGGGCAGTACCCTGGGTTTTGGCTCCGGTGGGTGAGGGGGGCTTATTGGCTCAGAAAATGAGGCACGATGCCTGGGCTCCCGGGAGGGGAGAGGGATGAGAATTTGTGGGTGGGTGGATGGATGGATTGGAGGATAGATGGATGTTTGGATGGGTAGATGAGTTGGTGGGTGGGTGGATGAGAGGATGGGTGGGTGGAAGGGTGAACAGCACATGGTGTGGGTGGCTGTGCAGGCCAGGGAATGACCATGAGTGGCCCTCACGCTCCATCCCTAGGGAATGAGTTTGTCCGCCACAACACCTGGCAGCTGACACGTGTCTACCCCAGTGGGATGCGGACTGACTCCTCCAACTACAGCCCCCAGGAGATGTGGAACGTGGGGTGCCAGATAGGTATGGCTGGGGGGCGTCAGGGCTGCAGACTGGGGAGATGCCCCAGGTCCCGTGCCAAATGGCACCATCAACGCCCGTGTTGGTGCCAGCTACAACCCTGGCTGGGGCCAGGACTGGCTGCAGGCTCTTGCCCTGCACTGGGGAACCCAGGGGTACCCAGGTATTGGTGCCTTGGCCCCTGTGTGGCCCCGCATCTCTCTGGCCACGGGGGCAGGCTGGTTCTCACCTTCAAGAAAGGCACGGTGTCCAAGCTGCCCTGAACCCTTTCCCTACTGCCTTCCCCCAGTGGCCCTGAACTTCCAGACGGCCGGCACGGAGATGGACCTGTGTGATGGGCTCTTCAGCCAGAATGGCCGCTGCGGCTACGTGCTCAAACCACCCTTCATGAGGGATGAGGAGACTCTCTTCAACCCCAGTGACCCCAGCAGCCGGGAGGGCCCTGGCCCCATCACCCTGACGATCCAGGTACGGGACTGAGGAGAGACCCTGAAGAGCCGTGACAGTGTCCTGGGGCTCTGTCGGTCCCAGCTGGGTGGGGACGCTGCCGGGCAGCGTGCCAGAGCCGAGCAGCCTCCCAGCAGATCGGTTCGGCTGCTCCCCGGCTCATGGGGTCACTGCCCCTTCCCACAGGTGATCAGCGGGCAGCAGCTGCCCAAAGTGGCCAACAGCAAGGACGGAGCCGTCATCGACCCGCTGGTGCGCGTGGAGATCCATGGGGTCCCGGCAGACCAGGCACACCAGGAGACCAAGTACATTGAGAACAATGGTGAGCCCCACGGTGGTACCAGGGACGCTGTTGCACCCAGGCAGCCCGTCCCTGCCCTCCCTCACCCTCCCAGCACCCGCTCTCCCTTCCCAGGGTTTAACCCCCGCTGGGATGAGACACTCCAGTTCCAGCTCCATGTGCCTGAGCTGGCCCTTGTCCGCTTCGTGGTGGAGGATTACGACAAGACCTCCAGGAACGACTTCGTGGGCCAGTTCACCTTAGCCTTTGCCAACATCAAACCCGGTGAGCGGCTACTGCCCGGGGGGGGTGTGCCAGGGCAGCCCCCCAGGGGTGTCTGGGCTCAGCTGGGTGCTAGAGAGCAGGGTGGGGGCAGCCATCAGCCAGAGCCTCGCTGTCCCCCCTGCAGGCTACCGCCACATCCATCTCCTTTCCAAGGATGGTACCAGCATCCCACCCTCTTCGCTCTTTGTCCACATCCACATCACCGAGCCGCCCGGCCCGGAGCAGGACTGAGCCCACGGGGCGAGCAGGACCTGGATGGAAGCCATAGAGATGGCCCCGAGCAGCTGGGGCCGCAGAGCCAACCGCATCGCCCTCTTGTTGAGCTGTTTGTGTCATCCCTGTGTCGTCGTCGCTGCTGTGCCCCCATTTGCAGCAGCCTCCAGGGGCTGGGAAAAGGCACTGACCTCCCCTTCCCAGGTTTGGGATGCTGCCTCCCATGCATGAGTGTGGGGTCTGCACTGGTGCAGCCCCCTGCTGCCCCCACATGCAGCCCTCCCTGGCCCGCGGGCAGAGAGATGGTACACAGCACCCCGGCTCTGCCGCAGGGGCTGGTCCCCCCCCGCCAGGGGAGCAAGGCTGGAGCCGAGCAAACCCCAGGGCTGAGCAGAGCTGGGAGAGGAGTCGGTCCTCACTGCCCCCAACCCTGCAGAGCCCCATCACAGCCCCTGGATCCTACAGCCCCCAGGGGTGCTCCTGGCCGGTGCCCGTTACTAACCCTTGCCATGTCCTTTCTCTGTAAGCAACTTAATAAATTGTTCGGTGACAGGCAGGCTCGGGTCTGGGTGCAGTGGCGCTGGGGACAGAGACGAGGAGCTGGGCTTCTGCTCGCACTCTCTCCCTGCAGGCACCTGCCCCACGGCTCGCACAGAGCTCCAAACGGCCCAGAGAAAAAGGATTAAAAGGAGCTGAGAGATTCCTTTTATACAGCCGCATATTTTACATCCCATATACATATATGCCTATACACACACACATACATCTCTGCAGCAGGCCTGTGCCACCGGGGCCTTAAAGCAGTCAGGATTTGGCCTCACTGCGAAGCACTGTTCTTCTCCGCGGGGCACCCTCCTTCCTGCTCCGTCCCGGGGGGCCCCTCAGCCCGCCTCTCCCTCTGCACAGCATGGAGGTGGACAGTGGGCGTGCTGGGGTCCTTGCCCACCCCCTGGCTGGGGTCGCCGGCCCCGCGCTCGGGGTGATGCCGCTGGATGTGTTTGATGACCTGGAACTTCTGCTTGGCCTTGTAGGGGCAGTAGCGGCAGAAGAAGGGGTGCTCGTTGGTGTGGGTCAGGTAATGGTGGCGCAGGCCGGCAGCCCAGCGGAAAGCCCGCCCGCAGGCATTGCAGACGTAGGGCTTCTCCTCGCTGTGCTTCTTCAGGTGGGTCTTGAGGAGGAAGCGGGTCTTGAAGGCCTTGCCGCACTGCTCGCAGATGAAGGAGCGGGCTTCCCGGTGCCGCGTCTCCTTGTGCACTCGCAGGGCGTCCGCCCGGTTGGTGCGGTACTCGCACTCGTCGCAGCGGTATGGCTTCAGGCCTACAGCGATGGGGAAGGGGCTGGGATGGGGGTACGGTGCCCCCTCCTGTGGGTCTCCCCATCCCTGTAATGGCATCAGTCCCCAGGGACCCCCATACACACCATCCTCGGCGCTGGGAAGGTGCAGCCTACCAGCAGGCACCTCAAAACCCCAAATTTCCAAGGCACCATGCCTTGGCCCCTGGGGTCCATACCGCCCCGCCTTCCCTCCCACCCTGGGGCACTGTCCCCAACTCACCAGCACACAAGAATGTGCTGCCCCCCAACTGCTAGGGGTCCTCCCCCGCCTCCAGCTGGGCCACTGGTAGCAAAGGAAACATGGAGCTGGGGTCCGCGCAGCCCCAAAGCCCTCCCCGGTGCCCCACGGCCCGTCCCTGGCGGGCAGCACTCACCCGTATGCTTCGTCATGTGGTACTTGAGCTGATTCACCCACTTGCACTTGTAGCCACAGTCGGGGCAGAGGTATTTCCGCTCCTCCTTGTGGATCCGCATGTGGTACTGGGCACAGGGCAAGAGGGCAGGGTCAGGATGAGGCCATGCCACCTGCCCTGGGAACGTGCAGGGCTCTGGGGTGCCCGCGAGGGGCTCAAAGACAGCTCTGACATCTCAAACCGCGTGGGGCAATGAGGGCTGTCTGCTTGCCTGGCAGACTATGGGCAGGGGGGCATCCACAGCAGGGTCAGGATGAGACCCCCATACTGCTGAGCTTGCTCTGTCCCAGCCTGTGGAGGGGCACAGGCTTTTCTCCCCAGTTTGGTATTCAGGGCAAAGTCCAGGTTAAAACCCAGCCCAACAGAGCTAGCCCTGAGCTAAGCAAGTTGCGCAGCCTCGCCCAGGCAGCCCCAGAGGGCTCCAGCTCAGCCTGGCCATTAAAAACGTCAATATTTCTTTTAGCAAAACCAGACCATTTCCCCCTCCATTACCCACGCCTGGCCCTCCTGTTCTAGGAAAGGCCCTTTACCACGCATGAGGATGCTAATCACCTACAGAAATGAGGGCAGGGTCTGGCTCTGCTTGCAGGGAAGCTGAGCTTTCCCTGCACCGTGTCTAACTGGTGCCACAGGGCACGCTGCTAGCCGGCAGGCAGCCAAACTTGGCTTCGTGTGGTGCAAGGCTGCCCCATGACGGGGGCACGGCCAGCTGCACCCAGAGGACGCTAGAGATGTCAGCGGGAAGAAGAGTGAACCTGGACAGCTGCCCACCTTGTTGCTTTGCTACAAATCCCTCTTCCCCTTAATCTGCAACAGCAGGGAGCAGGGTTTAGGACAGAAACATATTGTACCCACATGAGTTTTACCTGCTCGCCTCCTATTTCTGTAGGGGCCACAGAGAAGAGGAGAGAACAAAACTTCCCCTTGGAGTTTCTTCTTCTTCACCAAATCCCCATGTCTGGATCCCCCCCAACCCACGTAGATGCAGTAGGTTATATCCCCCATCCCCAAGCAGGACTCTCACCTTGAGACGCGAGGGGTCGGCGCAGGCGTATTTACAGAGGTGGCACTTGTAGGGCTTCTCGCCGGTGTGGATGCGGATGTGCCACGTGATCTTTTGCCTGTTCTTGGTGGTGTACTCGCAGTCCGAGCACTTGTACACGCGGGTGCCCCCATGGCCCTTCATGTGCTGGTCGAAGACGAGCTGGTGGCGGCAGGCGAAGTCGCAGAAGGGGCACCGCAGGGGTTTGTCCTGGGGGGCAGCTGGCTCGTGGCTCTCCACGTAATGCCGCACCAGCTGCTGCCGCTCCTTGGCTGCAAAGCTGCACAGCTCACAGCGGTGGCTGAAATGCTGCGTCTTGTGCTCCTCCAGTGCCTCCCGGGTGGGGAAGGTCTCCTTGCAGGTGCTGCACTGCAGGTGTGGGTGCTGCTTCTGCACGTGGCACTTGAGTGTGGCCTCGCTGTGGCACACGAAGCCGCAGCGTGGACAGCCATAGGACACCTTCTCCTCATGCCGCCGCAGGACATGCTGCTTCAGGGCCGTCTCGGAGCTGAAGCGAGCCTCGCAGCGGGAGCAGCCAAAGTTGAGCTCGCCACGGTGGCAGCTGTTGACGTGGCGGGTGATGTCGTTCTGCAGGTAGCTGCTGTAGTCGCAGAGCGGGCAGAAGTGGGTGGGCGTCTTCTCGTGCACCCGCAGGCGGTGGATGCGCAGCTTGGAGTTGGTGCCGAAGGTCTGGCTGCAGATGCCACAGGCGATGCGCCCCACGCCAGTGTGCAGGGACTGGTGGGCCTCCAGGCGGTAGCGCCGCGTGGTGCTGAACTCGCAGTAGTGGCACTTGTGCGGCTTCACCCCCTCGTGCTTGATGCGGATGTGCTGCCGCAGGCAGCGGGCCTGCTTGCAGGTGAACTCGCACTGGCGGCACTGCAGCTGCGGCCGCTTGCTGTAGTGCTTGCGGTGCAGCTTGCGATGCAGCCGCAGGGCTTTGGCCGCCTTGGAGGTGAAGGGGCAGGAGGCACAGCGAAACTCGCCCAGTGCCACGCAGCCCCTCTTCTTGTGTGTCTTCATGGCCCGTTCCTGGTGGCAGGTGAAGGGGCAGGTGGGGCAGGAGAAACGCCTTCTCTTGGGCAGGGTGGATTTTGGGGGGGCTGTGTCCAGGGGAGGCTCACCAGGCTGGCCCGTATCAATGCTGGCCGGGTCCCCTTTGGGGAGCTCGGTGCTTTGGGGTCCATCCTCCTCAGGATGCACTATGTGCTTCTCAGCACAGTGACTCTTGAGGGCCCGCCGGGAGCGGAAGGCCTCAGGGCACAGGGAGCACCAGAACTGCTCCAGGCTCCGGCACCCGTCCTCCACGTGGGAGTTGATGGTGGAGACACGGGAGCACACGAAGGAGCAGGCATTGCAGTGCAGCTTCCCTCCCTCCAGCCGGTATTTCTCCGAGGGTTTCCCAGGCTGGCGGGAACAAGCAGCTCCACCTGGCTCAGCCCCATCCCCTTGCTGGGGAGGCTCTTCCGCCACCTCTGTGCTGTCACCCGGCAGGGGTTTCTCAGAGGCAGGACAGCCCAAGGCCCGTTCCCCAGCCAAAGGACTGTCTGCTGCCTGCGTTTTATCAGGCAGCAGTTCAGCTTCCCAGGGGCTCTCGGCATGTCCAGATTCCTCCGAGCCTCCCCTCTCGCTCTCTGCTGTTTCTGTACCATTATCACCAGGCTGGTCAGCAGGTTGGCACAAGCCAGGTGGCTCCTGACCAGCTGGTTTGAGGATCTTGTTCCGCTTCAGGAGGACTGGGCACTTCTTGAGGAGATGGGTGTTGAGCCCCCTTTGCTGCTTAAAGCTGGCGCCGCACTCGCGGCACACAAGCGGGGCCCGGCGGCTCTGGCAGCTGGCCTTGGAGTGCAGGGACATGGACTTCTCCTTCCGCGTGATGTACGAGCACTTCTCGCACTTAAAGATCTGGCTCTCTGACTGCACCACCAGCATCTGCACCCTGCCCTCCAGCACCAACGTCTCCGCCTGCTCCTTGTCCTGCTTCCGCAGCGCCTTCAGCACTGACTCCGAGCCGCCTCTGGCATCGTCATCGGAGGCAGGCGTGTCCTCTGGGACAGGCAGGTGGCTCTGCTCAGCTGTCTTCAGCACGCTGAGCCAGGCTTCTGGCAGCTCAGCTTGGCTGGTCCCTCTCATCTCGGTGTCTGCCACCAGCTTGTGACGGTCCAAGCACGACCCCTCAAGATGGCCCGTGGCTTGCCTTAGGGAGCCTTTTCCCTGGCTGTCTCCTGCTGCTACCCTGTCCTCCAGCCTCACCGCCTCGTCCTCCTGTACATCTGCCTCCTCTTCCTCAAAGTCTGGGATGTCTTCGAGCGTATTGTCATTGTCCTCCAAGCCCAGGTCATCCTGGGAGCCCAGCATCTCATAGGCTGTGGGAGGCTCCTTGCAGGACAGCATTTCCACACTCTCCGGCTGCGCCACGCAGGCTTCTCCAGTCAAATGCTCCAGGAGGGGGTCAGACGAGACGTTCAGCGCCTCCAAGTGCAACGTGCAGCTCTCTGCCACGTCCCCAGAAGCGGCGAGCTCAGTCGAGCCTGTGGCAGCATCTCCTTGCATGCAGTCATCTCCCAGGGCATCGCTAGCAGTGGGACAGCTCTGATCCCCCTCGACCACACCTCCTCCCTCCGCCTCGCCACCGTTCTCCGGCGGAGCGGCACCCTGCCCAAGGAGAGGCACCACAAACGCTTGCTGGTAGCCCTCTTCCCCTTGGGACTCCAGCTGGGACGGCTTCGCCTTTGCCCACTGCTCCTTGCTGGTGAGGGGGGAGCTGGCATCCCCACGCAGGGCTCCGCTGAGCTCGTAGCTGAAGAGCGCCTCAGATGAGCTGATCGCCAGCTCCTTGCTGGCGTAGTTTTCCAGCCAGTCCTTGTCACCAGGGACGTAGCCGTGAATCTTGCGCTTATGGAAGAAGAGGCTGGTGTTGCTGAAGGTGCAGTAGGAGCAGAGGGCACAGCGAAACTCCTTCTGCTTGGTGTGCTTGCAGTTCTCGTGGTTCAGCAGCGCCTGCTTGTACTTGGTCTGGTAGGCGCAGTACTGGCACTGGAAGATGGGCACTTGGTAGTTCTGCGAGTGCTTCGCCTGCATGTGCTTCTGCAGCTCGTACTTGCGCTTGCAAGCGAAGGCGCACACCTCGCAGATCAGACTTTTGCCCTGGTGCCGCAGCTTGTGGCTGCTCAGCTGGTCGGCGCGGTGGCACCGGTACGAGCACTGGTTGCATTGGTACCTATGGGGAAAGCAGAATCGGTCAGGAAGAGTGAGGAACCGGGGCAGGCTGAACCCTGTCAGACACGCTGAGCTCTGCTTCCCCGTCCTGGACACATGGGGAAGGGGTACTGTTCGGTTTGCCGGATCTGACCTTTGCCACCTGGGCAGCTCTTACCACAAGCAATTCCTCCCTGCTGCAGCCCTTGGCACTGCTGGTGCTTTACACCCCCAGCCCGGGGACGGGAGGTAGATTCCCTCGGTATCCCATACAGTGACCACGTCACGCCCCCCCACACATGTCACACCAGCAGCACCACCAGCATCCCTGGAGGCAGGCTTAGACCCAAAGGAGGTGATAATACAGAGGCAGAAACAAATTTTTGCAGAGTCCTGCAGGTGCTCAAGCTGACCTTGGCCCACGAACATCAGTAGAGCCCATGAACCCAAGCTCAGAGCTGCACTGATGCGGTAATACACCTCCTTGGCGGCATGGAGACACCAAAGATAGCTTTGCCTCCACAGCACCGTGCTGGCAATAACCTGCAAGCTCAAAGACCATGTTTCTTATGTGCCAGACAGAGCAGGCTGTAGCCATCCCCTAGGCATGAGAGAGTCTGGCACGCGACGCAGCCCAGAGCAGCACACTCCCAGAGCAGGATCTGGGGAGTCCTGACTATGCTGCCAGGTCAGCAGGGCCAGGAGTCATACCGGAGATCTCCAGTGTGCTTGCGCATGTGGACGTTCAGGTAGTGCTTCCACTTGGTGATGTACCCGCACTCGGTGCACATGAAGTTCTTGTCGTTGGAGTGGGTCAGCATGTGCTTGGACAGGTAACTCACGTCCCGGCACGTGAAGTCGCAGAGCTCACACTTGTGAGGTTTCTCTCCTGCAGGCAACACAGGAACGCCCTCAGCATGACAGCTAGACAAGGCAGCACGTGGGAAAACCAGCTCAGCAGGAGCTGGGGCTAACAGCAGGGCTGAGGCCACGCCACGACTTCAGCCAAGTGACGCCAGGGTGGCAGAGCCAGTGATGGGACCCAGGAGCCCCGACCCAGCCCTCCCTGCCCACCCAGAGCCGGGGCAGGACCCCCCCATCCCAGCTTGGCTCTCAGGACCCCCGCAGCAGACACCCACCGGTGTGCAGCAGCATGTGCCGGATGAGCACCCTCTTGTGCGCGGTGGCAAAGGTGCACTCGGTGCACTTGTGGATCTTCTCGTTGGCGTGCATCTTGCCCACGTGGTCATGAAACTCCACGGGGTTGAAAGTGGCGTAGGGGCAGAAGCTGCACTGGAGCTGCTCACTGCCCGGGTGCCCCTGCTTCTTGTGCTTGCGGAAAACGTGCTTGTTGGAACAGATGAAGTCGCACTGCTGGCAGTGGAAGGCATAGTGGGTTTTTCGGTGAGCCTCCATGGCCTCAGCCGTGCCAAAGAGCAGTGAGCAGGCGTGGTACTTGCACTCCACTGCCTTGATGCCGTGAGCATCCTTGAGGTGACGGACAAACTCCTTCCGGTCCTCCGCACAGTAGCTGCAGCCCCCCTGGAAGCAGTTCAGCCTCTTGGGCTCGGCTTTGTGAGTCTTCAAGTGCTCTTTGAGGGCCTGGCTGAGGCGAAACTTCTCCTCGCAGACGGGGCAAGAGTAAACATCGGAGTAGAAGTTGGAGATGTCCTCGTGCATGCTGGCCATGTGGCGGTTGAGGGCATTCTTCTCCACTGAGCTGTAGTGGCAGAGCGGGCAGCGGTGGGTCTTCTCACCCGTCTCCCGCATCATGTGGATTTTCAGCTTGCTTTTGCTGGTGAAGTACTTGTGGCAGTTGGGGCACTGCAGGCTGGGGTCGGGGAAGTGCAAGTGGAGGTGCTCCACCAGGTGTGTCCGCTTCTTGAAGCATCGCTTGCATTCGGGGCACATGTGGGTTTTGTAGAGGTACTCAGAGCCCTCCGTGATGTCCCCTGTGAGAGCAGAGGAGGGGGAGCCGTCAGCAGGGAAGAGACAGAGAAGAAGAGCACAGGCAGATGTTCTCTCCCTGATCCAGCTGTGCCGGAGTGAGGGCTTATCATATACACGGTCACACAGCAGCCATTTACTTGGCGGGACTGTCCTCATCCCAAGCCACCAGCATGGTTCAGGAGGGCTCTTTCCAGCCCAACTGGCAAAGACGATCCAGCGCAGCCTGAATGAGGCCTGCCTGCATGCCCCGGTCCCCAAAGCCAGGCAGACTTTTGCCTGCTTTTGCCTGAGCCTGGCAGCAGCTGAGGACGGGCAACAGGAGAAGGGACGCGTTTGCTTGGGCAGGGGAGGCGGGAACAGTGCACTGGTACATGCAGGAGACGCGAGGCTGCTGGACAGCACAGGGCCCACATGTCCCACCAGCCCGGCCCACGTTTCCCTGCCAGTCTCGAGGCCACGCTGCTTGTTCATAATACAAAGCCCGGGCAGCTCCCGGTACGGCCCCACGGTGCCCCGCATCCTACCTTTGAAGTGCTGTGCCTGCGGCACTCTGGCTTTCTCAGGAGCCGCCTTCCTGTCCTCTTTGGCCTCGCCTTCGCAGGGGCTCTCGCCATCCTCCTCTGGCGACTCGTCCCCGCCGCTGTCCAACTCCTCTTCTCCAGCTGACGCTTTCTGCCCCTCCAAGGAGCCCTCCCCGGTGCCTGCCGGCTTTGCTGGCCTGGCTTCTGCTGTGGCGGTTTCCCAGCCAGGGTGGCAATTCCCTGCTTCCTCCTGCCCTTCTTCTGCTGCTTCAGTGGGGAAAGACAGACATCATCATGCTCCAGGCGAGAGGGAGCCACCCCCCCTCACGTGCTAAAAACCTCCTGGCTGGGATGGGGGGCACAAACCGTGCCGCAGGGAGGAAGGAAAGCTGCAGAGAGCCGCCGGACCGCAGGGCTCTCCAGCCCTCCGGCAGCACAACCTCACCCCCACTCCTCCCGGTTGTAACTGGGATGCACAGATACAGCCAGCCTCTGCAGCACCCACAGGCTCCGACCCCCCCACCCAGCCGTACCCAATGGCAGGACGCAGCGCTGCTCGAGGCCGTGGGGGGCAGAGCCCAGGGGGCCACCTGTCGCAGGTGTCTTGGCAGGAGGCTCCGTGGCGTGGCCCTTCCTGTGCTGCCAGAAGAGCTTGGCATTGGCCGTGACGAAGTTGCAGTGGCTGCAGTGGAAGGGGAAGTGGGTGCGGTGGTGCTGCTCCATGGCCGGGCGGCTGGGGAAGAGCAGGGGGCAGGCACGGTAGGCACAGGACACGGGGGAGGCCCCGTGCAGGCGGCGCAGGTGGCCGCGCAGTTGCTTGCGATCCTCCGTGGCGAAGCGGCAGCCCTTCTCAGGGCAGGGCAGGGCTCCTGGTGGGGCGCGGTGGGTCTTGAAGTGCTCCTTGAGTTCGCTGGGCTGCGCGAACGCCTCCTGGCAGACGGGGCACAGCAGGCGCTCAGGAGCAGAGCCCTCCTGGGTGCTTGCTCCAGGCAGCTCCAAGCCCTCCGGCTTGCTCTGGCCCTCGCTGGCAGAAGCCGACAGAGCCCCAGGGAGCTCCAGGTGCCCCGGGGGGGCCAGCAGCAGACACTGGTGCTGGGACAGCAGGGAGGCCTCTGGGAAGCTCTGGCCGCACCTCTCGCAGAAATACAGCTCCATCACTTTGACCAGCACTTCTGCAGAGAGCGAGGGGCGAGCGTTAGAAAGGGCTTTCACCAGGCCCAGAGCTTGGGCCTGGCGGTTCAGTTCCAGCTCCGGACAAGGAGGATAAACCCCTGTTGCCACAAGTTACAGTTTGGAGAACCGCAGCCCTCCCCCTGCCCAGGGTATCCCAGGACACCTCCCATAAGAGAGGGGACACCACCACCCGGGTGACCACGACGACCAGGTCTGTCCCTTAGCACCTTTGAGGCATGCAGAGATGTGAGGCCGGCTTGGCCCTGTTTCTAGCAGGATGACCCCACACTGGACCCAGCTGAGAAGCATGCTGGGGGAGGCAGCCTGGGGTGGAGATCTCTGCCTGGTCCCTACTGACAGCCCGGAG
Source organism: Aptenodytes patagonicus (assembly GCF_965638725.1). Lineage (NCBI taxonomy): Eukaryota > Metazoa > Chordata > Aves > Sphenisciformes > Spheniscidae > Aptenodytes > Aptenodytes patagonicus. Next base: position 58,195,835 of record NC_134954.1, on the reverse strand, counting down.
TGACCCCCTCACCTGGCCCAAGGCTCCCACAGCCACCCCTCCCCATCCGCACACCCAGCTTGTGCCAGGTCTGCGCTGAATGGTGGCACCAGACTCACGATGCACATGGGGTCAGAGGCATGAGGGCACCGTGGTGTCCCCAGGGTGCCACCTGGAGGGGACAGGACCCCCAGCTGGACCTCTCGCCCTCCGCTGAGTGCCAAGGGGTCCATGCTGCCCTCCCCATGCCCTGTACCTGTGGCATTGGCTGTGTTGCTCAGTGTCACGTTGCCAGCCACAGCCTCGATGAATATTTCCACATTGCTTCCTTCAGCGTGAGCCCCTTCCCCAGGCATCGACGCCTCTGCCAGCAGCAAGTCCTGGCTGGCAGTCAGTGGGGGCGTCCCAGCCAGGCCAGTGCTGGCCACACCAGGGCTTCCCACGGCTCCTGCCTCTCCCGGTGTGGGCAGGAGCAGCTCCGAGCACAGGGCCTCCATCTCCCTGCCGGCACCCTCAGACACAGCCACTTCTGCACTCATTGCCACTGGGCACTGGCTTGGGGCCGGGCAGGAGGGCTTCTCGCTCTGAAACATAAGAAAGCACTTTAAACAAGGGAGAACCCAGAAGCCCAGGGGTCCTACAGGATTTTGGGGGTCAGCCTGTGGTGCCAGTCCCCAGGCAGGGGTATGAACCGGGGCATCTCAATCCCTTCTGCCATGCCCCAAGCGGGCTGCTGGCGAAACCCACTGCCACGGGGGAGATGGGGGCACGGGGACCCCGGTACCATCCCCAAAGACGCCCGGGGACCTCTCCCTGAGCCCAACAGCCAGGGCCTGCTCCCCGGGCCCAGGTGGGCCCAGACTCGGGCCTAGCCCCCAGACCCGGGCCCAACCCCCAGTCCGGGGTCCTACCCCCAGTCCGGGGTCCAACCCCCGGCGAGGAGGTGCCTATCACGAGTCCCCGCACGGCCGGGGCCGTCCCGGCCCCCTCGCACCGCAGCCCCGGCCTGTCCCCGTCGCCCCGGTACCCCCACCTCCAGCCCCGGCGCATCTCGGTAGCGCACGCCGGGCGGGAGGGAGCGTCACCCTTTGTGCAGCTCGCGCGGCCGCTCTGCTCGGCCCCACCGCCCGCCCCGGCCCCGCTCTATGGTGCGAGCCGGCAGCCGGCCGGAAGCGGCGCCGGGCGGAAGTGAGGGCCGGGGCCATAGAGAGCGGCGCGGCGCGGGCCAGAGCGGCACTACGCGGAGGTGAGGGGCGGCGGGGCCGCGGCTGAGGCCGGCACCGGCGGGGCCGAGCTCTTGCCGGAGGGGGGGCCGCCGTGGGGGCGAGGGGAGCGGAGCGGAGCGGAGGCCCCGCCGTGGAGCGGATGGGGGCTGGGCTCCTGCTGTGGGGAAGGCCGGTGTGGGGCCCGGTCTCCTGCAGGGGAAGGTGGACTCCTGCCGCGGGGCTGAGGCTCGGCTGGGGGGGGGAGGCCCCACTGCGGGGCAGGGACCCTGCCGTGGGCCCGAGGCCTTCCTGTGGGGTAGGGGACGCCCCCTGAAAGGAAGGAGCCTTGCCGTGAGGTCAGACCCTGTTCTGGGGGAGGTGGGATCCAGCTTGATCTGTGTGTCTGCCTGTCTGTCAGGGGAGGCTCCCCCTCATCCCCTGTACCTGACAGGCCCCTGCTGAGGGAGCCGAAGAAACTTCAAGCCCCCTAAGCGTGTGGCTGGTGCCCTTTATCCAGACATGGAGACGCTGCATCCACCACAGTCGTGCACCTGTTGTCAGCAGCAAAGAACCAGCTCTTGGCTCAGCCTGGGGATGCACGTCAGCTTTTTCAAACAATAAACCTTAGATAATTGCAGTGCTCATGGTTTCTAGCTGTTTAAAGAATAATACTGTGTAAGACTCTGGGCTGGTTGTCGTGGTGGAAGAAGCAACAGATGCTCCTGTGCTTGCTTGAGAGCCTCCAGCTCCTGGCCCCCTCCTGCCTGTCTCGCCCAGTGGCCTGCAGAGAGGGAGGAGGCTCCTGTGGCCAGCGGCTGTCCGAACCCCCGGCAATAAGATAAGCACGGCTGTGGGAGATCCGAATGTGCCAGGCAGCCTTTCACCTTGAGAACCGGCCACGATAAAGGCCAGGGAATTGCGGGAGATCCGTTGTGTCTCCCTCTGCCATTCAGTCCTTTTCTTTCCACACAGGTTTGTTTCTGGAGCTCAGAGACGATGCTGTGGAAAGGAGCCGCTTAACCTCCCACAATGCCCTTTTCTGACTTCGTCTTAGCACTGAAGGACAACCCGTACTTCGGGGCTGGGTTTGGCCTCGTTGGGGTGGGCACAGCCCTGGCGCTAGCCCGGAAAGGAGCGCAGTTTGGGCTGGTGGCTTTCAGGCGCCATTATATGATCACCTTGGAGGTGCCCAGCAAGGATAAGAGCTACCACTGGCTGCTGAACTGGATCTCCCACCACGCCAAGCACACGCAGCACCTCAGTGTCGAGACGTCATACCTGCAGCATGAAAGCGGGCGTGTCAGCACCAAATTTGACTTTGTCCCCAGCCCTGGGAACCATTTCATCTGGTAAGGGAGGGCAGGGGAAAGCAGTCTGGGGACTGACCCTCGTTTTAGCAAGGAAACTCCAACTTGGGGGGACCCGTGGAGGCAGCAGAGAGGCTCCTGCCTCCTCCTTGGGTCTGGATTAGGGCAGGAGATTGAGAGTAGTGAGAGGAGTCTGTATTCACCGGTGTGAAGTGATTTCTTTACTCGACATGAGTGTTCTCCTTGATGCACGACCTGAGCTGGGCTCAGCTGAGCGGTGCTGGACCGCCATCCCCCAATCCTGTCTTCCCACCCCAGGTATCGCAGGAAGTGGATTCGCATCGAGCGCAACCGGGAGAAGCAGATGATCGACCTGCACACGGGGACCCCCTGGGAGTCCGTCACCTTCACTGCACTGGGCACCAACCGGGAGATCTTCTTCAATATCCTCCGGGAAGGTCTGTAGCGGAGCTGCGTGGGGCCCTGCTGGGAACAGCCTGCTCCCTGGAGACGCCCAGGGCTTCACGGGAGATCCTTTTCCCTGCCAGCTGTCCCCTCTGCCTCTCTCTGCAGCCCGGGAGCTGGCGCTGCAGCAGCAGGAGGGGAGGACGATCATGTACACGGCCATGGGAGCAGAGTGGCGGCAGTTCGGCTTCCCCCGCCGCCGCCGACCTCTCAGCTCGGTGGTGCTAGAGGAAGGTGTGTCGGAGAGGCTGGTCCAGGACGTGAAGGAGTTCATCGACAACCCCAAGTGGTACAGCGAGAGAGGCAAGGCTCCGGCGTGGTGTCCTCTGTACCGTGCCCAGCGCGGCTCCTTACCCCCCCGCAGCCACGGCTGTGGGGCACCACCTCAGGCACACCCTTCAAATGAGCGAGCCCAGGTGCTGAGGTCAGGCCTGGGTCTGCAAAGGGACAAACTCCCCTCAGTTCAATCCAATCCTGGAAACCAGGATAAACCACGGAGTTCATTGCTCCTGCGACATTGCTGTGGGGCAGGATGCTTGTGGTCCTCTCTGGAGGCAGCTGCAGAGAAACTTTGTCCTGCTGCTTGCCTTCCTCTGGTGTCGCCCCACAGCTCTGGGGGAGAGAGCTCAGAGCAACCCAGCTGGTTCCTAAAAGGATACTGTCTTCCTAGGGATCCCCTACCGAAGAGGCTACCTGCTGTATGGTCCTCCCGGCTGCGGGAAAAGCAGCTTCATGTGAGTATTGCCAGCTGCCTGCTCTGGGGCACAGCAGTCGCTGGTGAGAGGGTGTGGATGAGTTTGGGTTTGAAATGCAGGAGTGGGCTGTGCCTCCTGAGTGGTGCCTGGTGTCAGCGTTCACGTTGCTGGCACCGTGACAGGTCAGGGTGACGAGCCCTTCACGCCCTTGCTTTGCACAGCGCTGCATGGCACCAGTGGGCTGAGCAGGGGCTCCCACCTGCCTCCCGTATCTGTTCCCCACTGGGGGAGGATGCCTCTGCCCTCTCCCCTGCTGCTGGGCAGGGAGCTCTGGTTCTTCCTCTGCTCTGGGCTTTCTCGCTGTGATTCACCCCTGTGGTTTGTGTCCTTCCCAGCACAGCCCTGGCCGGGGAGCTGCAGTACAGTATCTGCCTGCTGAGCCTCAGCGACCGCAGCCTCTCCGATGACCGGCTCAATCACCTCCTGAGCGTGGCGCCGCAGCAGAGCATCATCCTGCTGGAGGATGTGGACGCTGCCTTCGTCAGCCGGGACCTCGCCGCTGAGAGTGAGTGGTGCCCCCATTCCCAGGCCAGCAGCGGAGGGTTTGCTGGCTGCGCTGGGGGGCGGTTTGGACTCTGGGCTGCTCTGCCACACCAGCAGAGACCAGGAGTGGGCAGCTCTCTGGGGCCTCAAGGCCCAAACTGGGCCTTGCCCAGTTTTGGCTAGGCCATATAAAGAGAGATTTGGGTCCTTCATCCTCAGGCAAAGACACTTCTGCCCAGCTATTTTCAGCATGAGGGAGGGGGTGGATTTCCCCCTCATTCTCTTTTTGGGTTCCCAGGGTGCGGGTGGGCGGGGGAGGTGAATGTGCTGCCAGCCAGGGAGAGGCAGAGGGTCAGCCTCAGGGGAAGGAGAGAGCGGGGATCTTGGCTTAAGCCTCGGGTGATAGGGAGGTGGCCCACAGGACTGCACGGGGTGAGTGGCCAATGGATATGATCTCGGACACCTCCGTCCCCAGACCCGTCTGTGTACCAAGGCATGGGGCGCCTGACCTTCAGTGGCCTCCTCAACGCGCTGGATGGTGTGGCCTCCACAGAGGCCAGGATTGTCTTCATGACCACCAACTATGTGGACAGGTTAGAGCTGCCCTCTGGGAGGGAACAGGGAGGGCGGCATGGGAAAACCTTGCTCCCCTTTGATGACCTTTATGGAGAGCTATTTGCATCCTCCAGCGTGAAGACTGGGGGTTCAGGTTTCCCAAATCCTCCCTCGGGATGCAAATCCCTTGATTGCTAATCAGGATCCCCTTTGCTGGAGCCCGAGATGCTTCCTTGCTGTTCAGACCATGGTTGTGCCCTTCAGGAGAGGTACCAGCTTCCTGCCCGCGGGGATCTGCGGATTATGGGGTTGTGGCCGTGCTGTGAGTGAAATGCTGGCCCCGCGCGCAGCACATTGGGTTGGCAGGATGCAGCCTGGGCTCATGGCACCTGGCCAGACGCTGCCCTGTGGCGGGCTTGGCTCGCTCCAGACCGAGCTGGCCTGGAGGGTTGTTCAGGGGTTGCTCATGGGACAGAGATGGGCAGAGCTGTCTCCCAGGACACACTTCTCCTCCAGAGCCAGCCCTTCCCCAGCTCTCTCATTTCTGTTAGATGGATTTCCGCCCCTCAACCCTCCAGGGACAAACTTCTTCCCCACCTTTACCATCCCACAGTGCAGAGCACCTTGCAGATAGGACACTGGCTGTGCTAGCGTGGAGGGGGGCTTCCTGCAGGACCCACCCTGCAGGGGCACTTTGATCAGGTTTTCAAGACACCCCCGTGTCTCTCGACAGGCTGGACCCGGCCCTGGTGCGCCCCGGCCGCGTGGATCTCAAGCAGTACGTGGGCCATTGCTCCCCCTGGCAGCTTGCCTGCATGTTCCAGCGTTTCTACCCTGAGCAGCCCCCGGCTGCAGCTGAGCAGTTTGCGGAGCAGGCGCTGGCAGTCTCCAAACAGATCAGCGCTGCCCAGGTGCAGGGCCACTTCATGCTCTACAAGATGGACCCCGAAGGAGCCATTGCAAACATACACTCCATCCTGCTGTGACCAGGGGCCAGCTTTCCCCTACGTCGCTGTGAGGACTGGGACAAGGACTTGACCATCCCGGGGATGCCATGGAGCTGCCCAGCCATGCAGGCCAGGTTTCTGTTCACCTCTACCCCTCCAAGGCCTTGGCTTTTTATTAAAACATGCGGAGAGTCAGAGCTGCCAGCCTTACAGCAGGGAGAGGGGATTGGCTCTTGCTGCTCCCCAGACTTGGGTGCTACTGCACTGGCCCCGCTCGCCAGCTCGTGCCTCCTGCTGGGATTGCCGTAAGCTGCCAAGGCTCCTGGATGTGAATCCCCTTCCTTACGGGGCAGCCCGGGGGTGCCCCAGACGGGCATTTCCCTGGGGCAGGACATTGGGGTGCTGCACTGCTAAAGAGCTGCTGGTCTTTGAAGGGAGAATGGTCTTCACTGGTGTTTGAATATCCTCTGTGAATTGCACAACACGGCTCTTGGCTCTCCAGTCCCTTCGCCTGCTAGTTGCCCCACTAAGCTGCTGGTCCAGAGCCCTCCTGACCAGGGCCTGGCATGGCCAGTACCGCAAATCCAGAGTGTTTTCAGAAAAAAGCAGCTCCCAAGAGACAGCTTGTTGTCCCTCAGGCTGCAGGCTGGTGCCACAGCTCCTGCCCTGCCAGCTGCGATGCCAAGTTGCAGATCTGCTTGGACATCGTTCCTGGGTGGGCATGACTGTCCCTCCTGCCAGAGGAGGAGATGCAGGGTCCTGGAGCTACTGCAGGCCTGCAGGTGGCTGCAGACGAGAGGCTTTGGCTGGTTACAGAGTATCTTCCCAAGAGCTTGATGTTAACCCCAACATGAATTTCTGCAGCCAGGCCAGCCCAGTGCGAGGTGCAGAAACGCCTGTTGGAGGTGACTATGCGTCTCCTTCCAGCAGGAGCGGCCCTGTGTGGCTGAAAGAAGGGATTTGGCCAGCTGCTGGCAGTCTCACAGCCTCTCCCCTGTCACTGGGCTTCCTTCCTGCCAGGAACAAAAGTCCTGGATGGGCTGGTAGAGCCACAGGTGCCCAAAATACAATCGAGAAGCAGGCAGGCTCTGTGCCTCCTTCCCAATGCCACAGAGCCAGGGGTCAGGGTGTGCGTGCTGACCCACAGAACGAGCCAGCCAGAGCCTCTCCCCTCCCTAGTCCTTGTTTCAGAGTCCTGAAACCAGCTTCCCCAGAGCCAGCCCCGTGTTCACGTCCTTGTTTCAGGGGCTGCATCACCTTGGCGGGGCTGGGGGAGCTGGTTCTAGGCCAAACCCAAATTGTTAGGTCGCTGCTTAGCCATCCTCTTGGCTCTGCCCTGCGGGGCCAAGGGCGAAGCCGAGTGCGCGGGGATACAAAGGGGCCCAGCCGATGCCACCTGGCTGAATTTCAGCACAAACAGGCGCTGCTTTGATGCAACCCCAGACTTGCACAAACGTTTCCACAAGTGAAGGGTTGATCCTGTGGCCACTGGGGGGGTCTCTAGTGACTCAGGGTGGCTCCTGGAGCAGGGTGCTGCCGTTGGCATCTCAAACCCTGTGCTCAGCCGTCCCGCAGAGGCTGACTGCTTGGTTCCAGCCTCTTCCCTCAAAGCTGGGGGTCAAAACTGGCCAGTGAGTGACTGGTGAACACTTCACAGCATGCTGTTCAGGAGGATGGGGGAGTGGTGAGGGAGAACCAGAGGGGCCCGATGCCACCACAAGAGAGCACAGGCAACATCTGTCACTCTGCTTTTAATAGTGTTAATGCTACAGATGCTGCCAGTACCCTTCTGCCCAGCCCGAGTGCTTTTGCCAGTTAAGCCTCACAACAGCCCTGTGAGGTAGGTGGGTGATACAGGCAGACACCAAATGAGGAGCCCCAAGGCGCAGGGTGCAGGCTCTGTTCCTCCCTTCTGACCCGGAGGTTTGTTTTGCTTAGCCCAAATTCACTTCCACGTGCTGTTGCAAAATCCTCTGCTCCAGGCTGACAGCAGTGAGTCAGAAAGGTGAGGGCCCTTCCTAAATCCCTACTCCCAGGAAAAAACCCTCCCCTCTAACACGTGTGGCATTTGATTGAAGTTACTCAAGTCCTCGCTCACTCCGATTCCATGGCTGAACTCCAGTGCTCCAAACATCGGGCACAGCAGTCTTCCTGCTGAGAGTAAGCCTGGCTCACTGGAGGAAGCCAAGGAGCTTCAGCTGCTGCAAGGGGCAGAGATCTTTGTTTCTTTCAGGACATACCAGATGCGTTTCTTGGAGCACAGCAGTTTCACAAGTGAAGGCAGGAGGCAGCAGAATAAGCACCAATAAATCAGATAAAGTTTACACCTTTTCACTGAAGTGTGGACAGGCTGTTCACCCAGAAACCGGCTGGAACAAGGACAAAGCAAGCACTGAAGAAAAATTAGGGCTCTCTTCAGGGAGCAAGTGCTCAGCCCTTGTCCCCAGCAGGGCACAACATCTGGTGCTCAGATCCCTAAGCCCAGGACAGGTAGTGTAGGCTCAGACCAAGGAGGGGAAAAAAAACAAATGCTTTTAGAGCATTAGGGTTGAAAATAGGCCAGTGTTGGAAATTTAAGCATGGAAGGTTCTTGGGCAGTGGGTTAAACCAACCCCTTCAGGACAAGGCCAGGTGTGGAGAGAGCAGGGCAGCAGGTGAGGAGGGCCCATTCGAGACAGCTTCTGTGCACCCTTCATGTGCCAAAGGATCAATCGGGCAGATGCAGCACCAACGCCCTCCTGGCCAGCACGCAGCCCTTGGTTTCCTAGGGATCTCACCCGAAGCTCTGGCAAGTCCATTGCAGCACAGCCATTTTTGCACTCAGCAGGAGGAGAAATGACGCACGTGTGGCCAAAAGAGAGGTGGGGGGCACAAGGCACGAACAAGTGTGAAGGAATCAGTATTGTCTGGGTCAGCCAGACAGCTTACATGGAGGCAGGCAAAGCAGGGACCGGGGAGCCCTCCTGCCACGCCGGAGTGCCAGGGGAAGGTCTCTGCCCTGGCCCTGGCCCCAGCCCCCGGTGTAGAGAGCAGGGAGGGGAGTGAGCAATACCAGGGATCAACACCTTCGCTCCAAACAGCAAAGAACAGGAGTGAGAGGGCAGAGAAAACAAAGGGAGCAGGCTCTGGAGAAGGCCCAACAAATAAATTTAATAGCAGTGTCCCATTTCAGAGGCTTGAGATCGCCTGTCACGGCTCTGGAGTGGGACACTGTTTACATCTGTGAAGCAGCAGCAGAAGGAACCGCACCAAGTTAAACAGCAAATCCTCATTTCTTTGAAGCAAGATCAGCTCGAAGATGAAAGGAGGGTAAGAGTATCCAAAGTATTGGGGCATGTCTTCACGCCGGGCTGTTGGGAGCTCCAAGAGATAGCCTAGCCTTAGAGGGGGATCCCAACAGATGCAGGTCGCAGAGCAGAGTGCTCTTCACAGGTGGAGACTGCCTGCACAAAAGCAGTTGAAGGACAGGGCAGGAGCTCCAGCTAAATTCAGCCTTCCTGGAGGAGCAGAAGCCAACCCAAAGCCGCAGCCACCAGAGAGCCCTGACCTGCCAATGTGTTGACTTAAGCTTAATTGAGCTCTCCTGGCTGGGACTGGGAAGTGTCCTGTCATACAAAGGACTCACCTGGCCGAGCCCACCAGCTGAGCAGCGGTCAGGGCTGCGGGAGAAGCGATGTTGTCTCCCAGGGACAGGGACAGGAGTTGAGAAGGCGCTCTGAGAAGGACTGGGGGACACAGCAAGCTGAGCTCCAGGCTGCTGCCCTGGCACAACCTCATCACTTGGCACCACCACAGCTCCGCTGGTACGCTGGCTTCCAGGGAAGGTCCTGCCACAACTCTGGCTCTGCCGTGGCACTGTACTGGGCTCAGTCCATTTGCTCTGTAGGTATGCACATTTCTTGGCAGCTCACGTACAGGGATGATGGCTGCAGGTCCCCAGTCAAGGCTTCCTCTGCCCCCTGGGTCCTCCGAGACCAAGGCTGACATGATCTCTCAGGAGTCAGCTTCTCCAACGCTGGTGACAGCCAGTCGCTCACGCCAGGATGCTTCGCTCCGCACGTGCCCTGGAGACACTGCCTGTCCCAAGCTGTGCCACATGCCAACTGCCTCCTCCCTCCCAAGGGGTACGGTGTCTACTTGCTACTGCTCCACCAGAGCCTTCACTGTTCTCCCCAGAAACAGCCCTTCCCTCCCCCAGCCCAGCCCCTCACCACTCCTGCTAGGAGCCACTCTCTTTCTCAAGGAGATGGGCTTCTTGACGTCCACCGGGCCTGAACACCCCTCGCCCTCTTGGTGCTCTGGGGTAGGAACCATGCTCCTGGACCCTGGATCTCTCCCACCTCCCACAATCCCAGGGCCTGTGGTGGCCCTGCCAGCTGGGAGCTGCTCTGTGGTTGCTGCGGTTGAACGCCAGGTTCTCCTTCTCCCTGCCGTGGGCCTCAGCCTCCTCCTCCGGGGTCCATCTCTCCACATCACGGTGCTCCTCTTTCAAGTCCACTGCCTCTGTTACTGGTGAGGGGTCTTCAGGGCACAACTCCTTTCTTTCAGCCAAGGCAGCAGCCCTGCTTCTGCTGTGAGGCTTTGGAAACTCCTGGCTGTGCCTCCTACCAGGTCTCCGCTCTGGTCTCCGGCTAAAGCCCCTGGGCCCCCTGGAGCCGTGGAGCAGATGACAGGCTTCCTCTGCCGGTTCCTGCAAGCTGCTGCACGACTGCCTGCCCTGGTCTCTGGGGCCTGGCCTCTCCCCTCTGTACCTCTCCCTCTTGCTCTGTTGCTCCCTGGGCACAGCAGGCCTCTCGGGCCGCCCGGGTTCTGCCCTGGCCTCCGGCGCCCCGGCTGGCTCTGGAGCCGAGGCTTGGCTGGGCAGCTGGGGCACGTCCACAGCGCTTGCACTCACCGGTGGCTCAGAGGCAGCGGCTGCTTGGCTTGGATCAACAGCAGCTGGAGGCTGAAAGAGAGAAGCCACTGGTTAAGAAAGGGACAGGGCAGCGCCACAGCCGACGACAGCACTCAGTCCTGCAGTCCAGGGCCCCCCTCGCCAGCTCTCTGCCCCCGTGCCATACCGCCTGGAGGCTGATGAAGTAACGGTTCCTCTCTGCTTCAGGGTCAATGATGCCCCCTTTCTCTTGCTGTCTCTTGAAAATTAAGCGCAGTTCTTCTTGGTGCTGCAGCGTCTTGGCATCTGGCCTGTACGGCTCCTGAGCGGCAGAAAGTGAGGCGGGGTAAGGGCTCTCTCAACACCTGGCACGGGTAGGCAGCTGGCAGTGCTAAGAGCTACTCCGCAAACCCTCCTTTGATCACACAAGGGACACAGGATACAGAGCTCATTTCATGGTCTAGGAGAAGAAAGCTCAGGGCTATACAACTAAGCCTGCTCTTTGTGGACACATCAATCAATCAGGAGTCACCCTGCTAGGTTTTATGAACTGCCCTTTGGATGGGCTGCCTAGGAGGACCTGAGAGCATGCAGCATCTGTTCACTCATCTGTTATATTGTCCCAGTTGAAGCTACCCAGCGAGCGGGCGCAGCTGGGCAGGTGAGCCCCCACCTCTTACCAGCGGGTGCTGCGGGGGCGGCGCTGCCTTCAGAGCACAGAGATCGTAGACCAGGGTCTCCCGGCAAACGGGGCACTGCACACCGACTTCCTGCGGGGAGGTGAGAGGTGATACCAAACCCCAGCCACGACCCAGCCCACGCGCTGCCGGATAATCCCCAGCCTGGAAGCGGAACAGGGTGGCCTTCTTTTCTCTTCTGCCAGGGCAGTGAAAGCCAGGGGGGTTCCAGCAGCATGAAAGCAGTCTGGTGCCTCAGTGACTGCTACGGAAGGTGTCTCCACCACGAGGCACGCCGGGATTTGTGCTCCAGCGGCTGACCGCTGTACAAACCACCTCTGTCAGCACATACGGCTCCAGTCCTCCTTAGCCTAGGATCTATTTTTCCCCACTCCAAAGCGGAGCGCGTCATCTAGGCAACGCCTCTTTGAAAGGGTTTTGCAGGAAGGAGCCTTTGACTTGTTTCACACTCAACTGTGCTGTTTGCTCTGCGGCTGACAACTGTTCCAACACCTGCTCAGGCAGGTTTTATCACCCCAGAACGCAGGTGATCATGTTTATCCTGCCGCACACCCCTGCAGTTCAAGGACTAGGGAAGGAGCGCTCTCTTCTAACTCCTGTGGTTCCAGAAGTCCAAAAATGCTACCAACTCCCCTGCCCCCTCACACAGCAGGCCCTGACCCAGAGATCCAATAAACCAACTGCTAAAGTACTAAAAGCCCACAGGGTAATTTTGGTTGGAAGGGGCCCTTGGAGGTCACTTGGTCTAATCACTGCTCTGATTCTCAATGCAGGCACGACACTGACCGTGCTGCCAGGTCAGGCTAGCCCTCGCTCCATGTCCCAAAGGGGGTGACACAGACGTCATGAGGGCCTGTGCAGGGGGCGGGGGGAAGAGCCCAGGGCCCGGTACCTGTTTGGGGGATGGCGCCAGGTGCTGCTCTCTCTCCTCCTGTTGCATGAGGATCTCCTCCTCCATGTGCTGGGCGTAGCGGGCCAGGCAGTGGGAGTGGAAGTAGTGGTAGCACTTGGTCTTTGTGAAGGCTTCTCTCTCCTGTAGAGGAGAAAGGGCAGCTTTAAAGGGTTTCTGAGCACAGGGTTGTGTAGCCTCCCCAGCTGAGATGGGCTTTCACTCCCATGTCAGCGCTGGCAGTGGGGAACTAGCGCTACTGCTGGCAGAGACACATAACATCTTCTGCTGGGATTCATCTCTACCTCCTCAGCTCTTTCTGGGACATTGCTCCCTATTCCGAGAGTGAGAAATACTCCTAATGTCAAGCTGCAAAGCTTTTGTGACTGATTTATCTGCATATGTTCCCATGTAAGCAGCAACCTTCCCACCTGATGTGTTCTTCCCAGGCAGGCACCGCCTCTCCTTGCAACCTGGACAAGGCAAGCTCCCCTGTCCCTGCAGACCTCAGCACCCGCATGGATGTGTTCCAGTTCCTCCTGACTACCTGTGTGCTGAACTCCAGGTGAGGTTTGACCAACACAGGGAAGCTGAGATGAACCAACAACTATCCCCCGACCCCACCTACTCCCTTGGAGACATTCCGGCGTCACTCGCTGCCCCTATAACCTGTTTCTGTAGATGGCTATCTTCAGGCTGACTGGAAGAGTAGCATATACTGCCTTAGGAAGGTTCATGCTGAGTAGGACTGCCTACAGACCAGGGGGGCAGGGGGCTGCTGAGGCACACCCCGGTCTCAGGCCAATATGCCAAGCTTTGAGCCCCAGGCTCCCTGTTCTCTTGCCTCGCTTCCCAGCCAGCTTGCGGGGCTGGGGGACACGTTCCTACCTGGAATCCGTAGAGGCAGATCACACACTGGCCATGAGGAATGTTGTTGTCAGTGAGAATCTCCTTCCCCTTCTGCGGGAGCATTAAAGCAAACATTTTGCTCACTGGCCTGCCTGTGGGCACAGGGCCATCCCACCCCTCGGGCAGTCAGGGACCAGTGTCCATGGCTGGTGACCCCCAGTCTCCCCCAACTCTCACCTCAATCAGTTCGTAGAGCACCTCTGTCCCCAGCCTGGCTTCAGCAACACTTCTGAGGGTCTGGGATATCCTACAGCAAAGCAGCAGAAATACTTAACACAAGTTTAGCCATGCCTTTTCACTCTCCCACATACCTGTCACCCCACCACAATGACAGGAGGAAGAAACAGAGCACTGGCCTTCAGGCTTTGCCTGCAGCATGGGATGGGCACATGTGCACACACATATTCACGTGCTCCCCACAAGCCAGTGCACAGGAAGCCTTTGTCGTCAGAGGACTTGCAAGAGCAGGTCTGCATGGCTCCTTGGCTTGAGCTCACCCAGCACCCTTCAGTTTTGGTGAACCTCAGGCTTCGTTTGTCTGACAGCAGCCCCCGAGCAGGTCTGGTGGGAGCCACGTTACTCCTATGCTGCCGGCAGGTACCAGGGTCTCTCTGCACACACTCTGCTGCACCAAGGACAGGAGCACAAAGGCAATAAGGGGCTGCCCAAGGACTCGGCTCAGTCCCACCTCTGTCAAAGCAGGACCAACAGCTTCAAAGGCCCAGGGGATTTAGATAGCAATTCAGAGGGACCACAGGGGAACAAGCACAGGGCAGACCCCTCGGTGCCAAATTCGGCACCAGCGGCTCCCATGAGATTTAAGACAAGGTGATTTAGGGACCTGTATCCATCCATTAACTGGACACGGGGAGCCACATGAATTTGAGAGAAGGCTTTTCCACCAGTTCTGCCTCCCGGATCTCCGGAGGAAAGGATCGCCCTCTCCCCTCCCTCCCGGCACTCACTTTTGAATTTGCTCATCTGACAGCCCCCGTGGGTTCCTGATCGAGATTTCCGGAGCTTTGTTGGGATACTAGGGGAAAAAAAAAAAAAGAAACACCCAAAGCACAACAAGGAAGGCAGAGAAGCCCGGGGCAGGGAGGAAAGGGGGCGCGGGGGGCCGGCAGCCTACCTGGGGGGGCACGGAGAGCACCAGGGTGAAGCGGACGTACTGGGAGTCCCGGTCCTGGGCCGTGGCGGGGTGCAGGGTGATGCTGATCTCCCAGGGCTCCCACCTGCGGGGCAGGCCGAGGTGAAGGGCTGTGGCGCCAGGCCGGGCCGGGCCCGGGGGGAGATGTGGGCCACGGTACGTACCTGCTGCGGCCCCGCGCCACCCGCAGCTCCTCCAGGTAGATGGACTCCAACACCTCCACCTCCGGCGGCAGCGCCCTGCGGGGACCGGGCGGGAGTCAGGCGGCGGCGCCGCCGGCCCCGCTGGGCTGGGGGTGCGGGGCACCAGGGGTGGGAGGCACTGGGACCAGGGAAGGGGGGGGTGGGTTACCAGTCCGCCGCCTCCGCCTCCTCACCGGCCGCCGCCATCTTCCCGCGCGCCCCGGAACCGGAAGCAGAACCTCAGGGAGGGCGCACGCGCGGCGGGGGGGGGGGGGGCTGTTGCTAGGCGACGCGGTGGCGGCGGCAGGCCTGGGGGCGGCCGGGCCGCGGCGGGAGCGGAGCGGGGCGAGGTTAATCCCACCCGGGGGACTGCGGGGGGCCTCGCCCAGGGCCTGGGTCTCGTCCTGCCGTGGGGGAGCGGAGGTGGAGCCGGCGGGCAGGGACAGAGCCCGGCGGGGGGCCCCGGGGGACACCCGCCCTGGGTGGAGCACCGCGGGGAGGGGGGATGCCCGCGGGGAGGGGAAGCCCCGGCCCTTTGGATTTGGGATCGCAGCGAGTGCAGCCCTGCCTTCCCAGCACTGGCACTGCCCGTCTCCATCGCGGCCTGCAGCGTCTGGAGTTGGGGGTCGGCGCCCCACGGCAGCCGGTGGCGGAGGGCGAGAGGAGGGGAGAGAGCGCGAAGCGCGCCTCCTCACCGGCCGCTTTGCCTCGGCAGCTCAGCGGCCCCCTCCCCGAACGCCCGCGATGGAGAAGTACCACGTCCTGGAAATGATCGGCGAAGGCTCCTTCGGGCGCGTGTACAAGGGGCGCCGGAAACACAGCGCCCAGGTGAGGAAAGAGGCGGCAGGGGAGAGGGACGGGGGTCCGTTGTGTGGCGCTGGGGACTGATTTCTGGTGGCTGTTTGGTTCCAGGGTCCTGCCAGGGCTTTGGGACTCGGCACTTGTTCATTTTTCTGCTGACATTCCTGGCCGGCTCCTGCCGGCATGGAGTCATTCAGGTTCAAGGGACCTCTGCAGGTCCCCAGTCCATCCCCTGCTCAAAGCAGAGTCCGCGCTAAATTCAGATCCTGCCAAACTGCAGGGACAAAGACCCCACAGCCAGTGCTTGACTATACTTGGGCTGAATGGTTCTTCCTTATATCAACTTGAAAGCTCCCCTGTTTCAGTTTGTAATCCCTGTCTCATCCTCCCACCTTGCATGTCTGTAAAGAGCCTGGCTCCATCTTCTCTGAAACCTCCTTTTGGGAATCACAGAATTACTATTTGGCTTCCCTGAGCATTTTTTCTCCAGGCTAACCAAGCCCGTTTCCCCCAGCCTCAACTTGTGCGCCACGTGCTGCAGCCCCCTCGCCATCCCGGTGGCCTCTGCTATACCCACTCCGGCCTATTGATGTCATTCTGTGCCAAAAAATGGCCACAATATTGCCAATATGGTCTAACAAGTAAAGGGCAATAATCACTTCCCTCAAACTCCTGCCTGTTGATACAGCCCAGGGTGCTGCTAGTGCTCCTCACTGCCGGGGCACGCTGCTGTCTCGTGTTTAGCTTGCTGTCTGCCAGCATCTCTACCTCCTGTCCCGTGTTTCTGTCAGTCCTAGTTTTGTCTGCACTCACTGATTACAATTGTTTGCTTTATATGCTAATGTGCAAAGTACCGTGAGCACCAGTGTCGATGTGCAAGGGCCTGGGGGAGCCCCAGCTTCAAGGGATCCAGTGAACAAATGTCTCGTTCGGTGTGCTCAGCTGGAAAATGCTGAGTCCTGATTGGGTTAAACGCAGCCTCTGCCAGGGCAGGTGCCTGGTCTGATCCCAGCTTTGCCTGCTTTGAAAGGTGGTGGCCTTGAAGTTCATCCCCAAGGTGGGGAGGTCTGAGAAGGAGCTGAAGAACCTGCAGCGGGAGATTGAGATCATGAGAGGCCTCCACCACCCCAACATCATCCAGATGCTCGACAGCTTTGAGACCGACAAGGAGGTGAAGGGGACTTTCTCGGGGCAGATGCTTTTGCTTGACTGGGGCAGGGGAACAAGGGCTGTCCCCTGCTGTCGTAGGGACCTTTTTCTCAGGAGATGCTGGTAACACCCTCCCGGGGCTCTAGCAGCCTTTCCAGCCAGCCAGGTTTGCTCTGTTCCCAGTCGCTTCCTGGCTTGCGTTGGGTGCTGCCATCCTGCCAGCAGCCTACTCTGCTCCCTCAGATGGCCACATTGAGGTCCCCTGCCCACAGGGCATTCCCACCCTCCCTGAGGACATGCAGGGACCTTACGTGGGGGTTGCCTGAACAAGGACTGGGACGCCAGCCTGGTCAGTGTTCTTCAGAGCCCTCCAGTATGTGCTGTGTGGGGAGCCAGCAACTGGCTGGGCTGTGTGGGGTGCACTGGGTCATGCACAGAGATGAAGGAGCTGGGCGGGGGGTGTGTGATGGAAGAGGAGTGGTTTGGGATCAAAGGGTGAGAGTGGGATCTTCAGAGGCTGTGACTTTTCACTGGCCTAAACTGGCACGGAGAGAGTGTGATAGGGAAGGATTGAAGACTATGCTATGGGACATGGGGGCATGAAATAAAGTAATTGCGCAACAGATTCAAAACAAGCTTAAGGGAGTGATTCTACCAACTGGGCGTGGAAATACCATTCTGGGCTTGTCCTGTCCTTCCCTCCTCCCTGGTTTCTGCTGGCTGTCCGAGATAAGGACAGCCGCAAGGGCTCTGCTAAATGCCAGGCCCTTGCTGCAGTGCAGCCACAGGGGCTCTCTCCTGCCCCACCTCCCAGCCCAATCTGATGGGCTGCGTATGATGACACCCCAGTGTCTCCCTCATCGATTTACTGCTCTGCTCTGTCCTGGTCCCTAGGGCATGGTGGGGATGTGGCTAGGTGAGTGCCTGATCCCACCGTGCTGCTCTTCCCTCCAGGTGGTAGTGGTGACTGACTACGCAGAGGGGGAGCTCTTCCAGATCCTGGAGGATGATGGGAGTTTGCCCGAGGACCAGGTGACTCTCATGGTGGTGGCCACGCAGTGTTTGCTGCAGGGTGGAGAGAACAGGATTTGTCTGCCTGCAAGCAGCAGGTCTTTGCTGTGGGCCAGGTGACATCAGGAGGGTGAGGGTGCCTCTGAGGCTTTACCTGGCAGAGCTTCTGAAGGGGGTGGAAAGGGAGCCAGGTTGCATTGTGGGACAGTTTCCCTGTTCCCTCTCCAAGGAAAACAACACCAGGTTTGCTGCCTCGGCCATCAGCCTACTCTGAGGAACTGCTGGCCCACGGCTGGGGCTAGTCCCTGCCCCAAACAGGGCAAGGGCAGGAGTGAGGGTACTGGGGGAGCCAGCCCGTAAGGGACCCCATGACTGTGCTGGCTGGTGGCACCATAGGACACAGGGTGAGGCTCCCGTGTCTCCGGCAGGTCCAGACCATAGCTGCCCAACTGGTCTCTGCTCTCTATTACCTGCACTCCCACCGCATCCTGCACCGTGACATGAAACCCCAGAACATCCTGCTGGGCAAAGACGGCGTCGTCAAGCTCTGTGACTTTGGGTGGGTGCTGGGGGCCAACTTGAGGGGGACACTTGGGCTTGGGGCAGCCAAGGGGTGTCCTGGGTGCTGTAGAGGAGGAGGGGTGTGTGTGGAAGGGGACTTGGATTCTGTGCATATTTAGAGGTTGAGCAGGGATAGGGGATTTTGGACTTCAGAGGGGAGAGGTGTTGGTAAACTCGTAGGGATCTCCCTGGGAGCTGCAACGGATGTTTCAGCCTGAACTGGCCATCTGTGCTTTGCTCTGAGCAGGTTTGCCCGTGCCATGAGCATCCACACCATGGTGCTGACCTCTATCAAGGGCACCCCACTGTACATGTCCCCTGAGCTGGTGGAGGAGCGGCCGTACGACCACACAGCGGACCTGTGGTCTGTGGGCTGTATCCTGTATGAGCTGTTTGTGGGCACTCCTCCCTTCTACACCAGCAGCATCTTCCAGCTCGTCAGCCTCATCGTCAAGGACCCCGTCAAATGGCCTGAGGCCATAAGCCCAGTCTTCAAGGTAGGGGCGAAGGCCCTGCCTGTGGGTTGAGATCCGTTAATGCGGCAGCAGCTTTGGCCTCATCTGCTGCCCTGGTGGGTCACTCTTAGGTTTTATGTCCCCTAACAGGGATTTCAGAACATAGAGAAGGGATGAGAGCTTGGCCTCCTGGGAGGGGGACCCTTATCACTGCTGTCCCTCTGTAAGCTGGGAAACTGGGACCGACAGCAGAGGAGTGATTTACTGGGCTGGGAAGGGCAGTGTCTTCCCGTCTGCCCTAAGCACTAGAGCCACTCCTTCCCCAGAGCCAGGCAGGGAACGCAGACCTCCTGGGTACCCTCACTGGGGGAGACTGGTGGGTACACTGTGCTCACTGGTGGGTGCCGAGCATGTGTCAGTGACCCTGGCACTGTGCTGCCCTGTAGAGCTTCCTGCAGGGACTACTAATGAAGGACCCCCACCAGCGCCTGTCGTGGCCGGAGCTGCTCTCTCACCCCTTCATTGCTGGACGGGTTACTGGTGAGTACCAGCTCTTTTTCCAGCGCTGGCCAGGTCTGTTTCCTCCTGTTTCCTCCTACTGCCTGGAGGCTGGGAGGACAACCCTGCCCTGCTTTTTTTACTACCCTGTTTTTTGCCTCCCTCCTCTCAGCTTCCTCCAAGCACTGACCCCTAGCTCCTGCCCCGGGCTTGCTCTGGGTCCCCCAGGATTCCCCTGGGATCCCAGATCCAGTCACTCTCCCTGTGTCCCAAGGGAGAGCTGCTGCTGAAGTTCTCCCCTCGCCTCCCCAGTGATTGATGACACAGAAGAGCACGGGATCTCAAACCCCTTCACCACCAAGCTGTCCCCAGAGCTGCAGGCCCTGAAGGAGCAGCAAGCCCATTCCCTGGCCCCCAGGAGCGGTCAGTCCAGGATCCTGAGAAAGGCCCGTCAGAAGATGGCTGAGGAGGCACAGAAAAAGGTGGAGGAAAGTGTGGGATTCCCCTGGCTGTGTCCCACAGTCAGGGCAAAGGAGGGGCACTGAAATGGGAGCTGGGGGGAAAGACAGAAGGTACATGGGTCAGGCTGGGGTGTCAGCCACACACAAGGCAGGATGTGGGGTCCTTGGGGTGGTGGGGTCTAGGGGGCTTGTCTGGCTGAGTAACCCTGCCCTGACCAAACTTCTCTGCCATCATCCAGGGGCACCTGAAGGCAGGTGATGCATCTATGAAGGACTCTGGCAAAGGATGCCCAGGGCATAGACCCAGAGCAGCTCCTGGGAAGGCAGCCCTCGTGGAGGGGGAGCCACCGGCTGCCTCCAAAGAGAAGAACCCCAGTGTCCTGCAAGGAAAGAGCAGCATGGCAGAGTGGGAGTTGGGGGAGCCTCCACCCAACCCACGGTGAGGGAGGGCTGGGGCTGGGAGAGGAGGAAGAGGGGAAGGCAGGGTCGCTCACTGACTGCACTGTTTCCTTGGCCAGGGAGCACAGCATCACTCGAGACTACGAGCGGGAGTTTCCTGGAGCAGGGGCCCCTCTGCAGCCTGGTACTGGCAGGGCAGAGCCCCGGGGCAGGGGCAGCATCGAGACCGTGGACCTGGAGAGTGAGGTAAGACGGTGTCTTGTGGTGAGGACAGCAGAGCCCAGTCCCCAGGGGCTGGTACAGAGACCCTGGGGCAGGCAGGGTCTGTGGCACCAACCCTCTCTCCTCCGTGGTTAGGAGCTGGAGAGCGATGAGGAGTGGCAGCACCTAATCGAGGCCACAGAGCCCTTGGCCATGCAGCTGAGCACACCGCTGAGCCTCTTGAGGGACCTGACCTTCCGGCAGCGTGTCCAGGACCGCCTGGCAGACTCTGCTCAGCAGGTGAGTGATGGCTGGCTCAGACAGCTATGACTGGGGACATGGATGCTGCCTTCTTCCCCAAGATTGGGTCGGGAGCACTGGGGGAGTCCTCAGTCCAGCCAGCAAGGAGATCCTCTGCTTCTCCAGGAGCCGGAGCTGTCTTGTGCACTTAGCTTGCCATCTGCTCCCCTGCTGTCCCCTGCCTGAAGGGGTGGAGGGCTGCCCCGTGCCTGATGGAGAGGCCACAACCACTGCTGATCACAAGCTGTTCTGGCTTCTCTGTCCAGGTGCTGGAAGGGATGCTGGAGGGAGCCTCCCGTCTCCGCCCTGTGCTCCGCGTCGTGGGCAACCTCCTGGCTACCCGATGTGACTCTGAGCTGCTGGACCACTTCTGCCGAGAGCTGAATGTGCCTCTGTCCCTGATGTGTCTAGCCAAGCAGATCCTGGAGAGTGGTAGCACCAAGCAGGTGGGTGTAGGATCCCAGAGAAATTTGGGCTCCTTCCAGCCCTGCAGAGTGCTGGTGCTGAGGAGGCCCTGGTGTCCTGCTGGAGCTGGCTCACTGGACCAGTGCCTCTTCCAGGCCCCCTTGAGAAGGGGGAGGTCCTGGCACGGAAGGATCCCGCCGCGGTGGTGTTGGGATGGCCAGCAGACAATCCCCACTTGCTGTTTCTTTCTGGATCCTGCAGCAGCCCTGGTGTATCATGGTGCTGACAGACCTCCTCATGGTGACCACAGTTTATTTCAGCAGTGAATGCAGCCTGGAGGAGGGTGGGCAAAAGGACAGGTAGGGACAACCCTCTGTGCTCTGAGGTCTCTTGTGGCCACTGCGGGGACCCAGCAGTAGGCGGGAGGGTGGTGTTCATACTCTGTGGCTGGAGCTGTCTCCGTGGGGAAGCATCACGGACCAAGTGCTTCATGCCATATTGCTGTGCCCACAGAGGAGCGCTTTCTGTGAGTGGGACTAATTAAGGGGAAGGCACAGCTGACTAGAGTCCGGTTGTGCTGCCTGCTGGCACTGGCTCACAGTGCTAGTGTGTACTGCCTGCTGTATTAGCCAGGGCCATATGGGCCTGGCCAGACCCTGTCCTCACAGCCAGGGCCTGTGTTTCTCTGCTCTCCTCTGCCCCTGCTGCCTCCCCCAGCCTGCAGGCCTTCCAGGAGAGTGCTGGCTGCTTCCTAGCCCTGCTGCCAGAGCTGCTGGCTGAGCCAGCCGACAGCAAGATGAGACTCTGCCAGCAAAGCCTCCTGGTAAGGGTGCCCCTGTCTCCCTTCTCTCCACCCTCTCCCCCAGGGACAGAAGCTGTGGGGCTGGGTGTGCATGTCAGGGGGAATGCAGGCTGAGGACCCTGCTCCCAGCTGTGAGGTCTGTCTCACCCACTGGGGGTTTTGGGGGGGATTACATGCAGAAACAAGCTCTCTGAGGGGGCACTTTCCCTGGCTGTGCCTCCATGTGTACCCCTCTCTCAGCCAGAGTTACTGGCTCCCACACGGTAACCTTGCTGGAGAGAACACTTGGAGGTCTCTGCAGCTCCAGCACATGAGTCTTTTTCCCATCTCTGCTGTTCCCCCACAGCCTCCTCCCCCATTGCCTTTCTCTCTCGTCCCACCCTTGATCTGCAGTGATGGCCACCCCTGTGTCTCCCCCAGTGCTTCACCCTACTCTGTGAGAGCCTGGATGCGACGTGCCCTTCCGTCTCTGCCTCCTTCTATGCCAGCCTGCGAGAGGAGCATCAGCCCCTGCTAAACAGACTCCTCCAGGAATCCATCTCAGAGCAGCCTGCTCTGCGAGGTAGCGGTGGTGGCAGCTCACCACCTTCTCCTGGGGTTTCCCCTCTCCCTCCTGCCCTTGGGCTCCCTCGGAGCACTGACTGCCATTGCAGTGCTGTTGGCTGGAGGAGGTGGCTGAAGCTTATCTGCCCAAACCCCTGCTAACCAGGGCTCTCCTGTTCTCTCCCTCAGTCCCAGATCTCACCCTCCTCATGTCAGAAGCCTGACCTTTCCTCTCTTGGCCTCCAGCCCTGTCCTGCTGCCCCTCAGCATCCCTCACCCTTAGCACGTCTCCCGAGCTCTCTCCTTGTGCAGGTGCAGCAATGGAGGCCAGGTCAGCCCATGACCAGAGCTTACGTGTGGCAGACCTCTTCACAGCTGCATTGGCTGCTGCCTGCAGCATCCCCCTGGAGAGGAACAGCTGTCGGAAAGCCAAGCAGCAGGTCAGGCCAGCTCTCTTTGCAGGGCAAGGAGGTGTGGTCCCCACAGGAACAGCAACCCTTTGCAGGAGGGTCTCTTTTTCAGCAGCAGAGTGGAGGGCTGGGGTCCTCCAGCTTTGGTGGCTGCAGGGCTGGTGCTTGCAGGCTGCTCCTTCCCAGCCAACGGCTGAGCTTCAGGAGTCTAAGGACTCCTATGTCAATTAAGAGACTCACACTTAGGATCTGAACTGCGGGATGGGCTAAGCAAAGAACTAGGCAATGCAGAGAAAACATGAAGAATTCTTATATGACAGTGATACGAACTGTAGGAAATCTGAAATTGAATGGACAATAAATAAGAGGGAAAACAAAACTACAGATTTACATTTGATCCTTTAACTCGGCTCTGAGTCAACAAGGAGGGAAACAGAGGAGGAATCTCACCTTGCTCATCTCAGCTGTGGGACTGTGCATCAAAGCCATGCTGGGTCATGGCAGATGGGCATCCCTTTGTGAACGCAGGCAACATGTAGGAAGCAGATGCCTTCTTTTATTAATTTGTTGCTAGCATTAAACTCCTTAAGTCTGTGCAGTGCTTCAGGTGCCCAGGGTGCAAAACAGGCTGATTTCTGCAGGTCGCTCAGGAGGTAGCTGAAAAGCTTATGGAGGGAGAGAGCCAGCAGCTTGGGAGGCTGCTGGGGAGACTGGAGCACCCAAGCTGCTCCTTGAACGTGCTCAAGGTAATGGTCCCATCCATTTATCTGGCTGTCCCCAGAGGTGCCTGGACCTTTGGTCTGGGGTTAGGAGCATGGGGAAGGGGGAACCATGGGCTCAGCCCTCAATGACTCCCATCTCCCTGGTGTCAGTTGTTGAATAAATGGGCTGTGACTGGGATGGGCCTGGTCACCATGTCCCTGTTCTCAGAGGCTGGTATGCATCTCTCCCCTCTGCCTTGCAGATCCTCTACGCTGGCTGCCATGCCAGCCCAAGCCTGTGCCAGCACCTGGGAAGGAGCCAGCGGCTGTGGGGTTCCCTCATGCAGCTCTCAAAAGGCAAGGTAGGCCTGACCGCAGCCCCGGTGGTGGGGTAGGAGTGTGGGCAAGCAGGGTGCATTCCTCTGAGCGCTGCTCAGACCAAGCTGGGGGACGTGTGGGGAGAAGAGTTTGGGGGAGCTTAGTCTGGAGAGTGCAGTTCTCCTCCAGAGCCCAGAAACGTCCCTTCCTCCCCTCCCAGCCTTGCTGTCCCCCTGTGACTCCTGCTCCCTTGGCAGGTCCCCATGGCGGTGGTGGCCCAGGGGGCAGCCTGCGAGGCCTCACTGTATCTGCTGGCCCTGCTCACCCTGCAGCTCCAGGCCTCCCCTCCCAGGTAAGCACCCGCTTTTGCTCATGGGTGGGAGAGGAACATGCCCTGCCCTGAACAGCCCTCTGGCCTGCACCCTGCCCAGAGCTGGGCTTCTGCTCCCACTGATCCCTGCAATCCGGACACATCAGCAGAGTGCTGGGCAGTGTGGGTGGGTGCTGGGGATGCGGTGAGGACCCAGCGGGGACAAGGAGGTGCTGCGAACCAGGGCTCGCTCCTCCTGCAAGATGGCTGTTTCCCAGCCCTGGGGATATTTGGATGCTGCTGCTCTGTGGGATGTGAAGCTGTGGGAACACAGTGCCTCTCCCCTGGTCCCTGTGTTTCAGGCTTGAGGAGGTGGTTACCCTGGCCATGGATCTCATCACCCAGTCTCCTGTCGTCTCCCTTGTGGTAAGTCTGCCCACCCTGCCAGAGCCGTCACTGAGAGCCCTGCAGAACCCCATGTCCCATTTGGGTTGCTTGCTCAGGGTGGGATGGGGGCAGGCGCAGCCTGGCTGTCCCTGCCCTGGGCCGAGGGATGAAGAGTCAGCATTGAGCGGGCAGATGGGAAAGTCCCAAAGGTGCTGAGCTTTCCCTGTCCCACAGGGTGCTGCAGCATTCGTCCTGACACAGCTCAGTCGGCACGGGGTGGCATTGGAGCTCAGGGGAGAAGAGGTCCTACCGGTGGTGACAAACATGCTGACGGCACCTGCTGAGGTACAGGATGGGGACAGAGGAGCAGGGGAGCCATGCTGTCACCCCACTGTGGAGGTGTGCAGTCAAAGACAGGGTCAGAAGGGTGCAGGTGTGGTGCTGCCGCCCTCAGACACAGCACCTAGCTCCAGCCTGTCCCCTACTCTCTCTTATAGCTGCAGCTCCCCCCGCCAATGGGTGCTGGTCTCTATGATGGGATCTTTTTCCTCCTGCTGAAGCTGCTTGCCCAGGTACCAGCCTACCTATCTCCCTTTGCCTGGTCCCTGCTAAAGGGTGTGGGGGCAAAAAGGCCCAAATGTGGATCGGTAATGGAGGCTGAGGCAAACCAGGGAACCGGGCAGCTTTGGCTGAGCTGTGCAGCCCTGTGAAAGTCACCTAATGTTCCTGGGTTGTCAGTGGAGCTCTGGAGGGTTGGTGGGAGGGTGGTGGGCAGGGAGGGGTGATTCATGGGCACACTGGAGTGAGGGAGAGCAGATATGCCTGGGGACTGGCACTGTCAGCAAGCGCAGCAGGGCTGCCAGCTGCCTGGCCCCCTCTCCTCCCCCTGGGCCACATCTGTCCAGGCCTGACCTTCCCAGGACCATGAGGCTGGCAGGGACGTGGACCAGAACCCTGGGGATTCATGGGGGACCAGGACACCCTCCGACACCGGTCTCCCCATCTTTAGGAGGACGTGGCCATGGAGCAGGGCTTTGCTGCCTCAGAGCTGTGGAGCGTGGTGTGGCATTGTGTTGCTGCGGTGCTTCGCGTGGGCAGTGACAGGGCAGTGCTGGAGGGAGACCCTCCAGGGGCAGGTCACCCCACGGCAGAGCCGGACTGGAACCTCCTCTCCCCTCAAGGTAGGAGCTGCAGGATGGCAGGGCACCTGCCCTGGACCCTGCTCCTCAATCTGCCCTCAGACTTGCCCACGCCTGTCCCAATCTGCACCTGGTCCCTGAGGCCAGAGGCGCTCGGGGGACTTTTCTTGAGGATTGCTGTTGTCCTCCGGGGAGAGAGGGCTGGGCTGGCCCATGCTGTGCCCAGGTGGCAGGAGCTCAGATGAGCTGGCTATGGAGGAACAAGAAAGGGTGTCTCTGCTGCAGGGGAACATTCACTCTGGCAGATGTGACCACCGTGGGTGGAGATTGGTCTGGTCTTGGGCAGGGAAGCACAGAAGCAACCCTGGAGCAGCCTTGAGGCAGTACAGGCAGACAGAAGAGAGGAGACTTTTCAGCCTTCCCTAGCTTTGCCCCTCTGCTGTGCTGTTGCCCCTGCAGGCACCCTGCTCTTCCTCAGCCTGGCCCTCTTCGTCTTCACTCGCGAGTCCCACCAGTGCCTGCCTCAGCTCACCCAGTCCCACGGTGTCCTCATGGTGACGCTGAAGAGGCTGCTGTCCCCTGGCTTCCTGGCATGCCTGGCACAGACGTGAGTTGTGGAGAGGGCTGAAGCGGGCAGAGCTCAGCCGCTGAACGGGGCTTGGACACGAGCACACAGAGGGCTGAGAAATTACTGACCTGGCACTTGCAGGGTGCAGCTCACCTGCAGAGCCTCTCCTTAGTGCCTGGTGTGGGGAATGCTCTCTGCCTCTTGCCTTGATGTTTTTCTGATCACCTCTGTATTAAGCTCCCTCTCTCTAACAAATTCAGGCAAGCAGGAGAGGATGGGGACCCTGAGCTCATCCCAGCTGTGGTGATCCAGGCCTGCCAGCTCCTCTGTTTCCCTTTTGCCCTGGATGTGGATGGAGACACCTTAGCATTGGTCATGGAGGCTGTGAGAGATGCCCAGATCCCTGCCCAGCTGCTGCAGGTACCCTCTTGGCCCCGCGTTTCTCTTCTACCCCATACTGTGGAGACACCTCCCCACATTGTGGCCCCTGATGTGTGGCACCACTTCACACCGTGCTGGTGATTTCTGCACGCAGGGATGTCACTCGGGTGCCATGCAGCCCTCAGAGCGGCTTGGCCGGCAGCTGAGCTCTGCAGCAACCTGCTGGCAGCTTTCAGCTGCTGCTTGACTTGCCATGGGTCAGGCCTCAACCGCTCTCTGGCCCGCATGCGAGGACAGCGCACTCAGCGCCGTTCTCTCTCCTTTCTCCTTAGGTCTGCTCTCACCATCTGCCCTTCTCGTACACCGAGCTCCCCATGAGCCTCTTGTGCCACCTCGTTGTGTCCGATGAGCAGGTCATCAACCAAATGGTGAGGGCAGCCGCCGCCTCAGAGCACGTCATTGCCTTCTTGACGTCTGCCTTGTTTACAGACAGCCTCACGCTCACAACTGACCTCCTGTCTCTCTTGACCCACGTGGCCCGGGCCTGTCCGGAGCACCTGCCCTTTCTCCAGAGGATCCTGAGGGGCTTGGATGTGGCCGACCAGCCACTGACCCGCCTGCTCGGCCACCGGCAACATGCGATACGGGCCAAAACCTGCAACCTGCTGGGCAACCTGCTCCGACACGGCCACGGCTTTCCCCAGACACTGCAGAGCCAGCCTGGCTTGCTGGAGAGCCTGCTGGGGTGCCTGGAGGACCGGGAGGAGAGCGTGCGCAAGGCAGCCAGCTTCGCAGTCGGCAACGCCGCCTACCACGAGTCCTTGCCGGCCGGGACCCTGGGCAGGGCCGTGCCCAGGCTGATGTGGTTGTTGAGCGACGCGCAGGCCAGGACGCGCTGCAACGCGGCCTTGGCCCTGGGCAACCTGGGCCGGCGCTCGGCGGAGCTGGGGGACCTGCTGATGGAGAACAGGGCCCCCCACGTCCTGCTGGAGGTGGCCTGCCGGGACCCCCGGGAGAGCGTGCGAGAGGGAGCCCTCATGGCGCTGCGGGCCCTCAGCCAGCACCCCGGGATACAGCGGGTACTGCACGGGGACCTCGGCTCCTTGGTGGGACCTGACGGTGCTGTGAGGACAAGGGGTCAGGCTGGCAGGTGACTCCTGTCCCTCTCCGCTCCGCAGGTCCTGCTGTCCCTCAGAGCCACTGAAAAGCTGGCCGCGCTGGCCAGCGGCGACTTGCAGCCCGCTGCTGGTGGCAGCCCCCGGCCGTCTTCTGCCCGGCACTGTGAGAAGCTCCTCCGCCTCCTCGCACCTCTGCGCGGCGCCTGCGGGAGCGGTGCCGGGAGCGCCCCTGGCCCCCCAGATCCCGGCAAGTCTGCCGCCCCGCACCAGCGCTGAGGGCCGACGCCTGGGCTCAGCCCGACGCTGCCTTCAGCAGGACGGGACAAACGCCTTCTTCACCCTCCTCGGGCTCCAGCCCCGACCTTCCGTGGAACCCACTTCGTCCGCCCCGAGGGGGACGCTGCCCGGCCAGCTTTACCCAGGGGCCCTCCCCGTGGGAAGCCGTTCCTGGAAAAGTGCCTGTGGGCCTCAAGAAACCGCCTCTTTCTACGCGGCCCCGGGCAGCCGCCCAGGGCGCCGCGGGACTCTGCTCCTCTGTCCCGGGGCAGCCCCACGGCAGGCGCCGGCGCCCGGGCCGCCTCCCCGCCACGCCGCTAGGGGGCGCTCGCGCGGCACGCCGGGAGGCGTAGTCCGCCGGCGCGGCTCGCGCGGTGGCTGCCGGGAGGTGTAGTCACGTGGCGGCGCCGCCCCGGATCCCTATGGTAACGGCGGGCGGTGCGGCGGCGGCGGCGGCGCGGGGAGCGGCGGCGCCCGGGGGCGCCGGGCGGGCGGTGAGTACGGGGGGGCGGCGGGCCCGAGCGTGTCTTCCCTCCGAGGAGCGGCGCCCTTCCCCCAGCGGGGAGTGCGTGCCCCCCGGGTGCCATCCCCAGAGTTCCCCCCGGGGTGTGGGGCCCTTGGTCGCCCCCAGCTGCCTCGCCGGGGCTCCCGGCTCTCCCTGCCCCACCGCCGTGCCCCCAGCACCCACCCGGCCTGTGCCCGGGCCCCGAGAAGGCACCTTGCCCAACCCCAGGCCTCCCCGCCGGGGCTCGCTGTGGCCCTATCCTGTGTCCCCTTGGGGTGCGCCGGGCCGGGCCCCGTGGGGCTGGGGAGATGGCACGGGGATGCTCTGCGGCGGGACGTGCTGGGGACGGCGTCCTGGCTGGCGCTTCTGGGGCAGGACGGCGTGTCCCGGTAGCGCCTTTGGCCTCAAAGACTTTTACCTGAAGAAATGAGAACCAGAGCGTGTTCCCCAGGTGAGCGCCAGGGTGGAAGAAGAGCTGGCTCCCCAGCGAGCCACGGCCCCAGTGAGCCTCCCCAACGGCACTTGGAGCAGCAGTGAGGATGGAGCTGGGGTTGACCGGACCTGAGTGGGGTCCTGGGGCAGCCCAGCTGTTAATCCTTCCACTGGGGTCTTGGCTTGGCTGCTCTGGTGTTGTAAAAAGGAGCCGATGGGTCTGAAAGATGAATGGCAGATCTGCGAGAAGAGTTGAGACAAGCCTGGAATGCCTCCAGGGTCTGGGCTGGGAATGAGGGGCGCAGGAGTGGGGAAGCCCTGTGGCGCTGTGCCAGCCTGCTGTCTCCCTGCCTGGCCAGGCTGCGGATATCTCGTGAGCGGCAGAGTTCAGCCCCACAGCTCCCCATCAAAACCGTCCCTATGTGACTCCCTGCGATGCGGCTTCTCTTTCTCATTGCTGTGTGCTCCCCACTGAACGGGTGTGTGACCTCCAGTGGCTCCTAGGCAGTTTGGGGGAATTAACAGCAAATTGTTGGTCTGATTACAGTTTTATCTAATAATTTTTCCTGGACTCTTAGCGGTTGTACCCAGCAGATAGTGGCACTTGTCTGTCCTTGCGTTGCTTTCTTGCTGCAGTCTGTAAGTTTTGTATTAGGCAAACTTTGTTAATGACAAATCGGACCCTCCCACTCTTCGGTCATGCCCGGGGCCCTTCTCAGCATAGCAGGGATTGCATTGCGAGGAGGACATTGATGGGGCCAAATGCCACCGTCCCCAGATAATGATGCCTGCATGGAGATGTTGTGTCACTGATGCAAGTCGGGGGCTTTGGCTGCCATACTGGCCTGGCCAGGTGCCATTCCTTGGCATTTCCTGGATTTCTCCCGTGCAGCAAGTCTGGGAGTATTTGGCGGCTTCTTCCCAACTTGAATCTCTGTTTCTGCTCCATTCCTGAGCTCCGAGAGACAGCTGTGTGGAGTGAGGTGGTTGCAGTGCCTACAGAGGAATCTTTCCCACCCTGGTCAAGACATCGAAGAGTCCTCATCACATACTGAAGGACAGACCTGGGAGCTTTTTCTTCCAGTTCCAGATATGTTTCAGAAAAAAGTATCAAGAAAAGAGGATGGGCAAAGAATTTATGTGTTTTGAACTAATTGGGCAGTTCTTGTCTCCTTGCTACATATCGATAGTTCATATTTGTTCCACTCACCCCGGGTGTTCCACCTTTATTTTATTTCTCTGCCAAAGGCTGAGAGTGCGGCCAGGCTGCCTAAAACCAGATCAAGCTGTGCTGACCGCCTGTCAGTTCCTGCACTGGCGGCCAAGCTCTCCCCAGGTCTCGCTGTGTAATTCTCCTGTACCTTTTCTCCCACTGTGAAGCTCAACTGAGAATGCTATCCCTTCGGTTTGCTGCCTGCTTGGATCTGCAGGAAGGTGCTTTAGACCTCCTCACTGAAAGGACCTCCCCATGCTTTAGCTGGTTGCTTTTAACCCAGACTCGTTTTCCTACTTTAGTTTATGCTGCGATACAGCTGCTCCTATAGCCCAGACAATGAGAAAGTA
Source organism: Aptenodytes patagonicus (assembly GCF_965638725.1). Classification (NCBI taxonomy): domain Eukaryota; kingdom Metazoa; phylum Chordata; class Aves; order Sphenisciformes; family Spheniscidae; genus Aptenodytes; species Aptenodytes patagonicus. The sequence goes on along the minus strand of NC_134954.1, from coordinate 58,165,744 downwards.
AAAATCAGGGGCAGGAGCAAGAGCAGGGACTTCCCAGCTTCGTTGCTGGGGAAATAACAGAGCTGCGCAGTCCACTGTTGCTGTGCAGCAGGTCCCCTTCGGTGGCCTGGGGACTCTGTCAGGGCAGAAGAGTCAATATCCTTCGATAGCGATGGTGACTCCACGCTCTGGACCTTTCGCCCTTTGGTGTGGCCCCCGCACTCTCTGGTCACAGCCAGGTCAGCCCGCCCAGGGCGAGCACTGAGCCAGCCCTTTTTTTTAGATGTCTCCGGTGTGCTCTCTCCATGGCAGAGCTGCAGCCCTGGATTTTCTGCCTAACCACGCTGGAGTCCCTCACCTCGTCTGACACCGTGCTCTGACGCCTGAGAGCGGTGAGAAAGTCCCCTGTGAACTCGAACGCATGAGCCTTCAGTCCCCAGCCCAGCCCGTGTGTGCGTGGAGGGAGGCATTTGCTGTGGCGCAGAGTGAGGTCGTGGCTGGATTCCAGCTCTCCCGCGGCTTGGTCCGGCACTCTGCCACCTGTAAGGTCTGCCTCTCTCCTTCCCTGCCACCTCGGGAACGGGAACGCATGCCAGAGCTGCTCTGCTGCTCTTGCAGGGCAGCGCTCTGCTTAGTTAAAGGATCATTTTGGGCAGCCGTGCACTTCTCACGCCTTCTCTGTTCAGCGTGGAGTGCAGTTCAGTTGAATTGAAATTACTAGCCCCAGCGCAAATGCCAGGCACAAATGTAATCCCGGGATGCAGGTGGAATTTGCTGACACATCCTCACAGTGGGTGGTTTCTCACTGGTATTTTTTTTTGACCTGAGTGGCTAAGCAAAACCTTGGTGTCTTGATTAGGAGAGATATTGGTTGTCATCCTGTGCCTCTGGTTTTGCACCCAAAATGTGGTTCTGCAGGACGATACTGGAGCTGAGAGGGAAAAGCAGTGCGTAAATGCATGGCAAAGTGGCACGCCAGGCTGTTGGTCCCTGTGCTGCCGGCATTTCTGCGGTGGCCGAGCTGCCTCTGAGCTGTCTTGTCCTCATGGACGACTTCTCGTGGCCAGCAGGACCCGCTGCTCTTCAGTTTGAACTCGTGGATAGCCTCGGGTGCTGCTTTGCCTCGGTGCGTGACCACATGAGGCCACTTGTTTCCTGGAGCTGATGTAGGTGAGGGTTGTTTCCGTGCTGTTGAGACACAAGAGTTTGTACCTAGCTACCAGGAGTAAGAACAGCTTTAGGCACTCTTAGTCAATTGGTTTCAGATCAATGCACTTGATCTTGTTGAAAGCTTTTTAATTTTTTTGAAGGGGTACAAACCCTTATTTTGAAATGTATATTGGTTTTAAAACCTGTTTATTTTGCGTTGTTGTTAACTCGCTTGTTCAAGCTTTAATCAAAAGCCCCAGAGCTGCAAGTGAGGAACTTGGCGTGAACTCTAGTCTCATTTAGAAAAAGATGTTATCCCTTCTAATTGTAAACAACAGAAATTGCACCCTGCAATGGCATAGAAAATAATAGTAAATCACAGTTGTCTGAACCCCCTCCTCGCCCCCCCGCCCCCATTGTGACTTTGGGCTGCGTGAGGCTGACAGCACGTTATCAGGTCAGCTTGTGGCTCTTTTGCAAGCTCTGATTATTTTAAGCATGTCACCACTGCGTTTAAAATAACCTCCCCAGCCAAACTCACGTGACAGAGGGATGATGTGCACACCTGGGCTCTTACGGTCTCGTCTTTTCCTGTTAGAAATAGGTCTGCGAGGAGCTGCCACGCTGCCGTTAGAGGAGCGCACGCCGCAGGGAGGCTCGGGCTGGAAGAAGGGACTTCCACTGATGCTTAGTGGGGTGCACACAGGCTGGGGTGCGTGGTGGCCTCTGCGCACCTGTGATGTAACATTCGTAAAGGCTGTGGCAGCGCTCCAGCTGACATCCCGAAGCTTGCAACCAGGCTGTGCGATAATAAAAGGTGCTAGCGAAATAATTGTAAGCGAGTGCAGCTGTACAGTCACTCCAGCAGTGACAACTTTGGCCTCTATATTGTGTGTCAGTAAGTCCAAGCCAAAATCCATTAATTACTTAGTAATGATGTTTGGGTTTGACTTCCAGCCCAGCCGGTTCACCCTGGGCTTTTCCCAGCTCATGTTTCTACAATAAAATTTCCAAGTGTAGTTTTATTGAACAGACTCCTGCTCCTTTGCCGTAGGGTTGGGTCGGCAGAACTGGGGATTGCATCAAGCTGTGACCTTCCTCCACCCCAAAACTCTGACCGCATTAAACATAAAGGGGAAACTTCCTTGACTGGTAACCAGCGGGGATTTACCTTGGGGCAGGTGACATGGTTCGTGCCCAGAGCCACGGGGACGTGGCAGCTGCTGTCCTGTTGTGCCCACAGTCTGACATGTGAAGGTGCCTCCGTCTCCCCCGGTTCTCCTGGATGTTCAGCAGCTGCTTTGCCGAGCTGTGCTTGCAGCGAGGACAGGAGCTGGTTTGCAGGCAGACATCAGAGGTGGCTGTGCTGGCACGCAGGAGGTGGGACAGGAGTGTGGACACGGGGAAGGACAGGCAGTATAAGCTGGTGCTGCCAGTCCGGATGCATTCGGACCTGCCCCTTGCGGGGGCGCGTTCTTCCTTTCATCCTTCCTGCCCCTATCTCTGAGCTCCTGTGTCTCCACAGGAAAACAGTGGTGGTTACTAGCCGTTGACCGGCACAGTCCTTGCCTGGAAACTGTACGAAGGGCCCTGCCGTTTCTGCAGCCACTGCTTCCAGTGCACCCCTGCCCCGTGCCCGCCCAGCCGCTTCTTCAGCTCCGCAACAAAACCGCTCTGGAGAGGGGCAAGCTCAGCATGTTCTTCCTCTGCCACTGCGGGGCTGGGGACCAGCCCTGGCCGAGCAGGCTGTGGCGGCTAAGGCCGTGCCATGGCCAGACCTCCACCCTGGCAGCCGCGGCTGCCGGCGGTGCCCCCATGCCTGTGCTGGTCACATCTGTGCCGCCATTGTCACTTACTCCAGAGCAGGGTCACGCAGGGCTTCTGCTGGCATACTCACGCCCGTGTCTAAGCCGGCTGTAGGATTCATGTCCCTTGTTACAGCTTCATTAGGCCAAATTACTTTTATTTTTATAGCAGGATGATCCACTGATAGCTGTAAAGCTGGGTGGAGACGAGGCACAGGTGACTTTCACTGCAGGCTGGTTTTGCAAAGTCATTCACAGCTGGGTGAGAGCGTGGGAGATGGCCAAGCTGGCAGCGTGCGTGCGGTGATGCTGCAGTGACAGTCCCCTCTAGGCAGGGACATCGGGGACGCTTTCATTCACCTCCTTGTATTTTTATTTTGCTTTTTCACATCTACGTTTGCTGGTGTGCTAGGGTCGCTTTGTGGTTGGAGCACGCTTGCGACCTGGGTACATCTGGAGGGATGGCGTGCGGAAGCTGAGCTTCGCTCGCTTGTTTACTGGGGGAAATTTGAGCCGGGCAGGTGGCGGCATCTGAGCCGCAGCCTCTTCGCTCTGTGCTAATCGCTGTGAATGTCACAACATGGCCAGGTTTGCTGCTGGGCACGGATCGGGTAGCGATCGGATAGTGCGGTACAGCTCAGTTGTGTATGGCGCGTGGGATTCCCTTCCCCGGGCCTCGGAGCCCCTCTGGGCTGCAGCTTGCAGAGGGATGCAGCTGCCCCGTCCTCATTGGGAGAGTTCAGCGTGACTGTACAAGCGCTAACGAGCAGTGCAGCTATGGGCATGGAGCGGACCTGACCCCTTCCATACTTCCTAGCAGAGCATGGCAGGGCAGCAGCTCTCCTTGAGGACGTATAGCTCCTCTGGGATCTTGCGTGGGACATTCCCACCTCATACAGCCTCTGGTTGGGATGCTGCTGACCTGATGTGCGCTAGAGACTGGGGCCTGATTCACAGGTTGAGAAGGCCTGGTGGGTGTAGGTGTGCGGGGTGTAGGTCTGTCTGACCCAGCCCTGTGGTGGGCGTGAGCCACTGTCATGGTGCTACGGAGCAACCCCGGGGTCTCCTAGTTACACTAACTACTGCAGCCAAGGCTTGATTTTCAGGTGAGAAAGGAGCGTGTATGTGTATTGCAAGAAAACTAAGAGGGTGATGGTTGATGCTCTGCTTACCCTTCTTTTTATACTTTTTTTTAAACGTGCAAGCTTATGAGAGCTGGAAGGTGGAAGAGCAAGCCAGCCAGCCAGCCTGCTTGGGATACAAATTCCTATCGCGGCTGTATCTAGGGGCCCTCCAGGCATGTGTTAAAGCAAGACAAATACCTGGCACATGGTTTGTTTTCTCTTTCCCTTCTCCCCAGGCAAGAGGATCTTACAGGCATGGTGCAATAGTTAATTTTAGGAGGATTCAGGACACCTACTTCTGTAGCTCTGTGGTCTGCCAGCTGCTCCTTGCAAGAGTTTTTTCTGTAGGACTGCCATGGGGAGGAATGTGTGTGTGTGGTACTGCCAGTGTCTGCTGGAAATTGAGGTGTTGATGTTAGAACAGCCCTGCGTTTGCTCCTTGCTGCCTTCTCAGTCCTGAGCTTTTTAGGATGCCCTCAGCCCTCGCTGAGCTTTTCCATGGGGTTACAAAAGCGAGAAACGTGTTCCTTTTAAAAGTAAGGGCTGAGGTTCTCGCCTAATTGTGTGACCTTGGGAGCTGAAGCTTTAAGGAGTGGGGAGAAGAAAAAGAAGCAGACGTTCTGGGGCTTGCGGTGGAGTCGGGAGAGCTGGTGGTGGAGCACATGGTGTAGTCTGGAGATGCAGACCCGTGGGAGAGGGCTCTGGCTGCCGTGCCGGGTCCAAGGCAGGTGGGCAGGTGGCCTCTCCTTGCAGCCGGGGCTGCTGTGCTGGGACTGCTGCCCCGTGGCCCTGGCTGGCAGCCAGGCACCCCTGCATGTTTGCAGGGTACAAGCTTTCCTGCGGATGGCACTTTTCCCAGGGCCCTCCCTAAGTTGTCCTTCGCATCCTCTGGTTTCATGTGAGATGCCACCTCTTCCTTTGACTTGGTCCCAGGAGACTCTTGGGAGCTCAGCAGATGGAGATGTGTTTTTTCATCCTGCAGGGAAAGCAGCTTGCCCTGCTCCCCTCCTGGGGTACTTGGCTGGATGCTTTGCCCTGCCGGAGTAACAGTGCTTTTCATGCTGTCGTCTTGTTTCAGGCCAGCAAAGATGCTGCTGTAGATGACTGACTCGCTCGTGTCTCATGTGCTATGGCTCCACATGGCCTCTGCAGGACCAGAACGCGCTAATCTGGGCCCCAAACAGAAGAGCGTCGGGCTTGAGACAGGCACCCTTCTGGCAGGGAGAGCTCAGCGGCACCGGGCCTGGCACCTCGCTCAGCAGCAGGCGAAAACCATCTGGAATTTAGAGAAGAAGTATGTGAGTGCTTTCCAGGATCGCAGCCTGCTGCCCTCAGGGATCCCTTTGCAGCAATCCTGCTCCTTGTGCCCACCGTCACTATGCCACGCACACCGTGGTGAAGACGCCCTCGCGAGCCTGCCCTTGGCCCAGCCCTGCCTGGACCTGGGCGGGAGTGCTCTGCTCTACCGACGCTCCTGCCTCAGACCCAAGCCCTACAGGTTTCCTTTCCGAAGCCCTCTGGACACCAGCCCTGCCACGGGAAGGGTGATGTCTTCCTTGCTGATGGAGCCCTGCCTGCTGCCTGTGCTGGCGGAGGAGCACTCTGGGACTGGGGTCAAAGGCTCTGCCCTCAGCTCAGGTCGGCAGGCTTCCAGCTCCTATAGACCAGTGCTCAATAACAACTCCTTCCTACGGCCAAGCAGTGCTAAAGTGCCTTTGCTGCAGTCGCTGGAGATCAAGAAGGTGAAAAACACCCACAGCTTCCCCGCTGCCTCGTGGCCCCACTCCGGGGACGATGAAGAGAGCTCCCCTGGCAGCCTGGTCAACGGAGCAGTGAAAAGCAGCGACCTTGTGTTGGAGCGAACTGCGGTCCCCTCCCTGACCCTTGTGCCCAGAAGTGTGATCCTCAGGAAGGACCAGTGCTTGTGTGAGGACGCTGAGAGGAGAGCGCACAGCTTAAAAGAGAAGGAGCCGGAGATCAGCCTCACGGAGGCTGTGCAGCAGCTAGCCGGACAGACTGCCACATGCAACGGCTTTGGACGCGAAGTCGAAAACTCTGGCCTTATGAACGTGGGCAGCCTGTCCAATTGGAACAGCAGGTGGGGGCGGCACATCATAGCACAGCTCACCCCAAAAGAAACCATTGCTCCCCTGAACTTGGAGCTGGGTAGCCATCGCCTTAACGGTAACTCGAGCCTTATAGGCACCGATGGTGCTGTCGTCTGCACTAAGCGTATCAGCGTCCATCTCTTGGCCTCGCGCGCTCGCTCTCCCGACCGCAACGCCGACTGCCAGTTTGTGAGCATGCTGAGCCCGTGTGGCGGGGACCGAGTGGCGAGAGCAGAGCCTCCGCACCTCGCTGCCGTCTCCGAAGTGGCAACTCAGATGTCCACCATCCAACTGGAGAAAGAGGAGAAATGGGCCCAGGCTGTGCTCCCGGGAAAGCTTGGGTAAGTAGAGCCAGGAGGAGGAGGGAGGCTGTGGCAGGATGGGCTGGGCTGGGCTGGCTCTTGCATCTGTGTGTGTTGGGAGAGGATGCACTGTGGGCACTATGGGGGTGGCCGTAAGGATAACCATGGGCTGTGTCCCTGAGCAAAACCCATCTGTGGCATCCTGGTGCAGGGGGAGCCTTCCTGCCGTCCCCAGCTTGATGCAGGCATTCGGGGTGGCTCCGAGCCCTTCCACCTTCTCCTTCAGCCACAGCGTGGAATTGCTGTGTGGCATTTCTAGCTCACTCCCCGCACAGTCACAGGGTCCTGTCTGCTGTGGCAGGCTCTGCACGTATGTTGGGTGAAGCCTGCTGTCGAGCCAGGTCCAACAAGGCTTTCCTGGGCAGAGACATGGGTTCCTAAAGGAATGCAGAGCTGATGCAGGACACGGAGGGTGCAAGGACACAGAGCTCCTGCTCCTGCTCTCCTGCTGGGAGAGGGTGTCCTTGTGCCTCTTTCTTTCTGTCTGCTCTGGAAAATGTTCCCTCTCAGGGTGCCCTGGGGCCTCTCTATCTTGCTAGCTTGGGATGAGTGCTTGTACATCAGCATTGGGGAGGGCAGTGCTGTCACTCCCCTGCCCACATTATCTTATGCTGCCTTGTGGGCTTGGGGGTCTTTTGGCCCCAGAAAGCACATGCTACTCCTTCTGATGTGATGTCCTTTGTCCCAGTGTCACTGCTGAGCAGTTGCCACTGGAGCCAAGCCATCCCCAGGATGAAGCGGAGGAAGAACTTCCTGATGGCCTGGAGGAGAGCTGCAGTCAGGAGGAGGACGAGGATAGTGAGTGCTGGTTCCCTGGGGAGGGCTGTGCTCCGTGCCTCGAGGTGGGGAGTGTGGGGGAGCACAGCTGCCCTCCTGTCTTACATTCATGCTGTCATTTCAGGATGACCTAGAGAATGTGCTGAACCCAAAAGCGATGTAGCAGCAAGGAGGAACTGCATGGGTTCCTCTGCGGAGCAGGCTAGGGTTCACCACTGTCTTGCTCCAAAACTCACCTGTCTCCTCTCTATCCAGGGCTGTCGGCTCCAACCCCTACCCTGCCTTTTATGCCACCAATTAGCGGGCAAAACCCAGGATCCAAGGATTTGGGGCAGCTGGGAAGGGTCTGTCCCCTGGAGCGTTTGTTTTCTCTCTTCCCTTCCTAACTCTGTGTGCATTCACTCCCCATGGAGACAAAACTTGAGTCTGTCCCCTCCTGCAGGTGATTCAGATGCTTCTTCTGTTGCTGGTGTGTCATCCAGTGGCTCTGTGGCTCTTGTATCAAGGTTAGTAGCTGTAAATAGTGCATTGAACTTGGCATCTTTGCCCAAACTTGTCCATCTTTGCCCTCCCTGGTGACAGAGGAGAGCTGTAGCACGTGGGGGAATGGAGTGAAGGTAGCAACAGGCTTCCCAACCAAAATGAGCTTCCCTGCTACCCTGCAGACCAAAGCTACCTCTCTTGCTACAGACAGCAGCCTGCAAAGTGCTGAGGGTGCACCCACTACAGCAAAACAGGGGTCTTAATTTCAGCGCCACTGCCAGTTGCTGGGTTAGGTTTACTGGATTAAATTGTGCTCTTGCAGTGTCGTTGCCTTGCAGATGAAGCAGAGTGGAGGCGTCCTGAGCCAGAGATTGCAAAAGCTCCTTGGGGTCTTGTGTCTCAGCATGGCATCCTAGAAACAAGTCCCGGAGCCTGGGTTTTTCTTTCACTTTTGGAAGGAGGTTTCTCTGGGGAGGACTGGTCAGCCTGTGGTCATCTGAGCCCTGCCTCCATGACTCCTGGCAGACCTTTGTGGGACCTGTTCTTGCCCATCCAGCAAGAGGAGCTGGTCCTTGCAGCTGTGCTGCCCCTTGCACCAGGGCTGTCTCAGGCTTTGCTGTCTGCCCGACAACTTGCTGCTTTCCATCATGCCATAACTCACCTGGGAGATGATGAAGGCTTCCTGCGAGCAAGTGTTGAACCTCAGGGTGCTGCAGGGCTCTGGGTTGTGAAAGTCCTGCAGAGGTGACATAAAAGGGACCAGCTGCTGTTTCTGGCAGGACATGGCTGGTTGGCCTCTGGTGGCAGATCGGGGGGAGCAGCACTAGGGCCAAATGCCTCCTGCGGCAGGGAGGAAGGGATGTTGGCCACTTCTCTGTGCAGGCTGTGCACTGGGCTGGCCTCAGCCTTTGCAGCTGTCTCATGCTTTCAATCTGTTGTGGGCAAAACCAGTTTTGTGCCAGGGAATGTTAGTCAATATAATTTATTGCCAATTAACAAACTTTTAATTACTGAATTTGGTATTGAAAAAAAAAAAATATATACAAGGACTTAGGGAAAACACCTTTTCCTCCCCCGTCCTGGTCTCCAACCCCCTTGCCACAGGCTACACTCAGTCCCTTCGGCAAAGCAAGGGGTGGCCTGGGAGATTGGGGTCAGTGTGTTGTGGTTCCTTTTCTTTTGCTGCTCTTTGTTCCTTAGTGGATTGCTCTGGTGTGGCTTCTTCCACTGGCTGCAGTGGCATATATTTGAATATATGTTCATTATAAACTCTACTTTTAGCATCATCACCTTAATAGATATGTTATAAATTCTACCCTTCCTCCCAGGTGTTAGGGATTGCTGTGGTAAGAAGGTGTACGTACAGTCAATAAAACTCCAGCCCTCTTCCCTGCAACACACCAAAGCCAAGAGGGTTACAATTGCTGAATCATATATGCATTATAACCTCCACCCCTTGTTCCTGTGGACTAGGTTTGTCATGTAACAAACTCCACCCCTTGCCCCCACAAAACCCACGGGGGTTATAACACTTGGCATGTGCATTCATCGCAAGCTTACCCCCTTGTCGCTGCGGACTGGGTTACTGACCTTAGTGCCCGTTGTTTGCACCACATTGCAATGATATAAATTCCCGATACCAGGATCAAGGCTCCTTCCGGCTTCCCCCTTCCTCCCTCTGCTACTTTTCACCTTTAGCCAACTGCCTACCGCTTCATCTCTCCTAGGAACTGCATTGAGTGCCTGGCCCAGCCCACTGAGGCTCAGGAGAAAGTGCTCAAACCAGCTCTTGTCTGCAGTTTATTCCCTAATGTGCCTCCAACCATCTACTTCAGTACTCGGGATGAGAGAGGTGAGCCGGGGTCTGTTGCTGTGCAGGGTGAGAGTAGCCAGCCTGTTACTAGCAAGCAGCGGTGCCAGCGCACAGCCAGGAGCTGGCCAGCAGCAGCTCCCCTTCACCCTTCCCGTGATGAGACCCAGCACTGCTGTGAGATCCAAAGGGCTGGAGTAAAATGACGGCTGCTCCTGCAGCCTGGAGCATGAGTCAGGCTGCCACCAAATGTTCCAGCGTCCTGGATCTCCCTCAGCCGTGGAGTCTTCTGCTCTGTGCTAGTTCTGCGAAGGGGGCTGTGCACCCTCCTTTGCAGGCCTGGTGCCTGTGCAGCAAACCATAAGAATTTCTCTGGGTGCAGCTGTAGAAAGTCTGGGTATTATGTTTGTTTTCCTTCTGTCCTTATCTTTTTGCCTTCCTAGTGGAAAAGCTGCCTTGGGAGCAGAGAAAGCTGCTGCGATGGAAAATGTGCACAGTCACACCAAACATAGTGAAGCAAACCGTTGGCAGGTCCCACTTCAGAGTCAGCAAAAGTAAGTTGTGGGAGGCTGGCAGCATCTGACACGTCGTGTCCTCCCTCGCCTCCAGCCCGTGGGCACGAGAAGGCAGACTGCCTGCGAAGAGCAGTGCAGGAGCGATACAGGCTTAGCACTGCAGGATGATGGGTTCCCGTTTCTGCCTGTCTGACCTGCAGTGTCCAAGCTCTGTGGGTCCTGGCAGGGCCTGATCTCCCTCTTGACTTGTCCCTGGCATGGACCACAAGGACTTACTCCTGGGTTGTCAGGAGCTGAGGCAGCGTGTGGGGCAGCAGAGCTGTGCTCTGGCTTCTTTGAGCTGTGCCTCTAGATGGTGCTGCCACTCTAAGGAGGCTGGCACTCATCTAGTGCCGACGCCAGCACTGCTGTCTCTTGTCTCCATGTGCTGAGGAAGAAACCATCCTCTCTGACCGTAGCCAGAGAGCTCTCAGGGTTGGGATCTTGTCGCTGAAGAGATGTGTAGGAGAGGGCTGGGGCTGGGGAAGCACTGAGCATTTGCAGCTATGATCCACACCCTGGAGTGTGATCTCCCAGCATTACTTATGGGGCTCCTGTGCATATCAGGAGACCTCTGCGCAGACCGTTTTGGGTTTATAATGGGACACACAGGGCAGAGCAAGAGCTAGGAAGTCTTGCAATCCTACATGTTCCTCTGAAGTGCAGCGCTGATTAGCCAACTGCTTTGTTCACCTGCTGTAAAGCAGGGAAGTCAGGGTGCTGGGGGATTAAAGGCATTCCTTTGTCCCTGTGTCTGCCCAGATCCCTGCAACAATCATGTTTGCAAGGATATGAACCACCTGGTTAACTGGATCCCACTCACAGCCCTTGGTTTGGCAGCTTTGCAGTAGCCAGTATGAGTGCTTTGTGCTATTGCTGTGCAGCATCCCCGGCACACTTCTGTTAGCCCCAGGAGATGGGGTGCTGGTGGGTTGAGAGGGCATTATGGGTGGCAGGGTACTCGGTCATGGACTGTTCTGTTTTTCCTGCAGAAAGCAATGACTGGCTGGGTTGCTGGGGCCACCACATGAAATCCCCAAGCTTCAGAGCCATCAGGGAGCACCAGAAGGTAGGGGATGTTTTGGGCTGACCTCCTTCACATGCATGGAGAGTGTGTTGGGAGCAGTTTGGATGCCCCTCTCTTCAGGGCCAGGTGTTTGCTGTGCAGGCTGTCCCCTGCAGTGTCTCTTCCAGAGCATGGCAGCTGGCATTCCTGTGCTGGCAGATGAGCCTAAGAGACAGGCACAGCTGGGTGAGCATCCTCGCTGTGCGGGCGGGTCTTGTACAGACTGAGGCTGTAGTCAAGCTGTGTTCACTTGTGAGCTTGTCTAAATTCAGTCATTGTTGCTTAAAGCAGTCCTCCCTCTGGCAGAACTGAGTGGTAGGGCCAGTGCCCTCCCGGCCAGTGCAGCCAGAGGGGATGTACCTAACGCAGATCGCAAAAGGGTCAGGAGTGGCCCGGGGCTTGGGGAACATGCGAGGGACCAGAGGTTTGATATCTATCACACACACGTTTGTTGTGGAGAGCCGTGATGCTCCAAACTGCTCGGTCTTGAGGCAGCATCCAGCCCTGTTCCTGTCCTGCTGCAGGGTCTTTCTGTCCCCAGAGCTTGTGTTGCATGGGCAGGACTCTGGCATACAGTTTAGAAGCAAGTGGGAAACTGCTGGGGTGGAGGATACTGCCAGAGGAAGCTCAAAGGCTGAGGGTTAGTGCCCTGCAGCTGCTCAGACATCAGAAGGGACAAGGTGGCAGCTGCTGGCTTTGTAGCCGGTGTGGGTCACCGTGTGGGTGTTTGTCCCTGCAAAGCTTCAGGAGCAGGTGGGTCCTGTCTTGGTGCAATCCTGAGAGGGGATCAAAGAGCGTTACCCTGCACTGTGTTCAGAAAGGATGTATCCTCTGGCCAGGGGGCAGCAAGGGGTGGACAGGGAGGTGGGGAAGCAGGGAGATCTCACCGCATCTGGGTTCCTTTCCAGCTAAACCACTTCCCCGGTTCATTTCAAATTGGGAGAAAGGATCGTCTGTGGCGCAACCTGTTGAAGATGCAGGCTCGCTGTGGGAAGAAGGAGTTTAACTTCTTCCCCCAGTCCTTCATCCTGCCCCAGGACATCAAATTACTCAGGAAAGCATGGGAGGAAGGAGCTAGCCGCCAGAAATGGATTGTGAAACCAGTAAGCGCAAAGCAGAGCTCAATCCTCTGTCCCATTGTAGCTGCAGGGAGAAGATCTGATCCTTTCTTGTTTGTGTTTTGCAGCCAGCATCAGCAAGAGGCATTGGTATCCAGGTCATCCACAAATGGAGCCAGCTCCCCAAAAGGAGACCGCTGCTGGTACAGAGGTGAGTGAAGGAAAGCAAAGTTGACACACAGCCTGGGACCTCCTAGTGTCTAGTCTCTCTGGCGAGGTCTGGGCCACTGCCACTACGTGGCAGAGCAGAAGCACCTGATTTGCCTCCGGAAACTTCTCAGCTGCCTGGGTGTAAAGCTGCTGCTCGAAGTCTGGCTCTGTCAGCTGCAGCTGGGCTTACCGGAGTGCTGCTGTCTCTGCGTAGATTTTTGAGGTCTCGGGTACCAACTGGCTCCACGGGCTTTCTGGACCTTCTGTCTGGCAGGTGATCAGCTTCAGCTCTGCTGTGATCCTGCTCCCACTGCTTTGTACTCTGGGGTTTGGCATCTTTGGAGGCAAACAAACCTTATCCAGTGCCCACAAGCATAGTGGGGAGAGAAGTCCCGGGGAAGAGGTGGCAATTGTCAAAGATTTGTTCTTATCCAAGTTAGAATGGGTCAGTAAGAGCCTCTGTGTGTGTGGATGTTGGTCAAAGGGTTTTCTTGAAATAACAGGATTTTCAGAATCTCCTTCCCCTACTGCCGAAAAATGGAATAGCTCATCTTGGTTCAAGGCTGCTTTCTGGGAAGGTTCTTGTGAGGGCAGGAAAACTGTCCGGTGTTTGGCAGACAGGGAACTGCTGTGTTGGCTTGTCTGTTCTCCCTGTCTGCTCTCTGCAAAGTGATAAGCTTTCCTTTGGAAAATCGTGAACTTCTGGGGTGAATAATCAAATGATTTGGATGAAAATTTCCAACTGTTTCTGCTCACTGAACCAAACCATCTGTGGCCCACTGCATGTCTTAGATGTTCCTGAATATTGTGATCAGTCTTGTGGGCGTGGAAAAGCTACTGTGCCTTAGAGCCAGGGAAATCTCTTCAAAATGGAACTGAGCAGAAGGAATTACTGTTCATGTGCTGCAGGATCTCCTTGTGCATGGGAGAGCTTTTTTCTCTCTCATTTTGACTGTGAGGCACTGAACTTGGAAATGCTGTGCAAAAGGGCTTCTGCATTGATCCCTGGTTTTGCCAAGCCTTCTGAGGTGGGGGCTAGAGGTGTTCCTGCACATGGAAATCATAACTCTCCCCTGGCGCTTGCTTCCCTCTGCAGATATCTGCACAAACCCTACCTCATTGGCGGGAAGAAGTTTGACCTGAGGATCTACGTTTATGTCACTTGCTACGATCCCCTCAGGGTCTACCTGTTCAAGGATGGATTGGTTCGCTTTGCTAGCTGCAAGTAGGTTGTGCGGGAGAGCGGTGCTGGGGGGCTGCCTCAGCACTGAGGCGTGTGTGGCTGGGGGGGCTGCCTCAGCACTGAGGCGTGTGTGGCTGTGGTACCTGCCTCAGCTGGGGCAGGAGGGAGTCATCCTGTATACGGTGATGCTTAAAGCTGTAGCTTGCTTGCTTAAGAAGCAGTCTGGAAACACGGGGTCACTGCAGGTGGCAGTGTTGAAAGGGAATGTGAGAGGATGCTTCGTTCATCCACCTTTCCCAAGGCAAGATCAGCTCAGTGTAAAGCAGTTCTTGAAATATGCTGTCTGTGCTTCATACTGCATAAGAGCTGGTGTACCAGAAACTGAGATGTTTCTTCCAGTTTTGACCATATTGCCTCGGGCTGCTGCGGTTCTGTCAGTGCTCACTGATGCTCTGGTCTTTTCTTAAGGACATGCTCTGAGGGTGGGATTGCATCCCGGTGCCCCAAGGCAGCGTGCTCTGTGTCTCATGCTTTGTCCCATCAGCTCTAGGCCCGTGGGGCAGAGAGCTCCAAGCAGCCTGGGAAAGGGAGGCAGCAGGGCTGGTGGGTGGCCAAGAGTGGTCTGAGAAGAGAACAGAGTTTCTGCCTGCCCCGAGGGCCTGGGGGCAGCCAGTTCAAGCTCAGACTGCTTGTGCTCCTATTGCCTCCTCCAGGTACTCCTCCTCGATGAAGAGCCTCAGCAACAAGTTCGTGCACTTGACCAACTACAGCGTGAACAAGAAGAACACGGAGTACAAGTCCAACTCGGATGAGACTGCTTGTCAGGGACACAAATGGTAGGTGCTGCTTTTAGGGCACAGGGCAGCTCTTTCTATTCCCTGTTAAGTCAGCCTTTTTTCAGTATTCCTACCCAAAACTTGAAGGTGCTTCCTGTATCGTCTGCTCCCGCTCGGGGAAACTGGAGGAGCAGGGTGATTTTTAGCATGGGTTAGTGTCGATGGAATCCAGACGGTCTCCCTGGCTTGTGACTCATCCTGTCCGCTGCTGCTTGGGCTGTGGTTGCCATTCATCCTGCCTTTGTCTGTGCCATTCCCTGCTTCCAACGCTGCTCTCATCTGTGCTCATTTATCCCCTTGCCTTATTGCGGGAGTGATGTGATGTGGTTAAGGCAGAATCTGATTTTTTGCTGTTAGAACTTGAATGGGTAGTTGTGATGCTTAAATTGGCTAGATGGGAGCTTCTGCCCGTCTCACTCTTGACTTTCCTGTGGAGGCAGAGAAAGGAACAGTCAAGGGACAGTGCAAAACTGATAATTTATGTGCTACTCGGTGTGAATAGGAGCAGTGGTGCCATTTCTAGGCATTTGGGAGGAGGGCTACAGTCTTGCAGGAGTTCCCATTCCCTGCTGTCCCGTGGGTGGCCTCAGGCACTTGTCTCTGATTCCACAGCCGTGTTTGAACTCTTTTAAAAATAGTGCAGGATAGAGTTCTCAATTCATGGGCCTGGGCAGGGCTACTTCACTTCAAAGAGAGCTGCAGAAGGTGGTTTGCTGCCGTAGGATTGCTTTCTCAGACCTGGACCTGCTGTGCAGTGGTCTGTTTCTCCACTGGGACTTTGAGAAGGGTCTGCTGTCCCCCAGTTGAAATCCCATGGGGGTGAGATTGTGTGAGTTTTTGGTACCGCCATGCAAGTCAAAGCTGACTGCTCCCACATTAAAGATGAGGGTGGCTGTAATCCACTCCATCTCGTATGCAGGAAGCGTGACCTTTGGATTCCTGGCCTTTGCCACACGGTCTCACTTGAGCAACATCTGGGCATCCTTGGCTCAGTGTCAGAGCAGCTTGTAGCACTCGGTGTGGTGTGGGAAACTCCTATAAAAGCAGAGACCCCCTACCATCTTGTTCTCCACCTTTTTCAAAAATCTTTCTCCACCCCCGAAGCCTCAGTGAAATGGCTCTAGCTAAAAGATTTATGGGGGTCTTGCTGGATTCCTGCTGAGCTGCTTTGCAGTGCTGTGGGGGAAGGCCTGCAGGAAGGGGAGGTTTGCTGAGGACACACAGGGGGAGGGAAGAGAAGATCTGGGCCTGACATACCTTGCTCATGTGCTAATTTGGGACCTATTACTCCAGTGCTGGGACAAATTTATGACAGATTTATGTTCCTGGTAGCTTGGGCCTACAAGACCAGGGGCCAGGCTGGGGAGGGCAGCAACCAGGAGCTGAGGGGTTTGAGGATGGCAGAAGGATGGCCGTGCCAGGGAAGAGCTTTGTCAAGGCTCCCCTCTGCTGCTTTCACTCACCTAGCAGGGCTGGGCAGCAAGGGACTACGGAGCTACCTCCTTTGCTTTCTCTCTCCCAGGGCACTCAAAGCTCTCTGGAGTTACCTGACCCAGAAGGGAGTTAATAGCGAGGCCATCTGGGAGAAGATTAAGGACATCGTTATCAAAACCATCATTGCGTGAGTCCTGGCACCCCTTGCTCTGTGCCTGGCTGTGGGGTGCACCCTGGCCACTCTGGCTCTCCAGTCCCCTCTCAGCCCGGTCCTTTTGCTCTTAATCTAAATGCTACCACCGCTGTTGGCTTCAGTATTTCTCTCTGGATCCTTCCTTTCATCCTGTTACTTATGCTCATGCTGCAGTAGCTGCAATGGGTAAATAGACCTTACATTTCCTGGGTCTGCCTGCAGTGCAGGGGGGAGGCCAGAAGGGTGCGGTGTACCCGACACTCCACCCAGCTTGCCACCCGCTCCCCTGCTTGGCCAGGGTGCCTGAGAAGAAAGATCCCCTGGTGCAGGATGGATCTTGTGTTCAGAGATCATGCCCGACAGGGCAGGGATGCTCAGGATGCAGTGCTGGATCCATATGCAGTGCAGCAGCAGCAGCTCACAGGCCTGCATCGGTCCCTCAGCCCACCCGCTCCCGCACCATGTGGCTGCATACCCTCTCAGAACCGGCAGCATGTACTGTGAATAGCCAAAGCTCTGCTGTCTGACTGTTGGAAACAAGTGTTTTTCCTTGGCTTGCAGATCTGAGCCCTATGTGAACAGCCTGGTGAAGATGTACGTGCGGCGGCCCTATTGTTGCCATGAGCTGTTTGGGTTTGATATCATGCTGGATGAAAACCTCAAGCCCTGGATCTTAGAGGTCAACATTTCTCCAAGGTAAAGCAGATTCTGAGTCACAGCAGAGTGGATAATGGCCTTTCTTTTACCACAAAGTGAATTTGGCTCATGATGTACCCTGCACCCTGTGCTGAAAGACTGTGGGCTTTGCAGCCTCCCTGTCCAGATTGCAGGAATCAAAAGTCCTCCCTGTCTGTGAAAGCAACATCCATCCGCAGCTCAGAAAGCGTCGCTGGGCATGCTCCAGCTAGAGCCAGGGAAGAGTACATTAAAAAAGGAAGGCCAAGGAGGGATGTGTCATGTAGGGAATGGGTGATGGCACAGATTTCTTCTTTGTGTGGGCAGAAGTGATCAGCGGCTCCACTGCCTCATGCACTGTTCTTTGCTTGCTGACGGCACCCATCTGCGCAGTGTTGGCTGCTCAGGCAGAGCCGGGAGCTGCGGTGTATCTGAGCACAGTCTCTCCTGCCTGCGAGAGTGGATGGGCATGAGCTGGACACAGAGCTGTGATCCCAGACGGGGCTCTGGGGATGGATTTGCAGGTTTCCAGCAAAGCTGGGAAGAGGTGGAGAAATGAACCATTTCTGGTGGGGAGCCCTCATTCAAAGAGCTGTTGTCAGGATTTTTCTCTCAATGTCTCATGGCTGGCTGTGATGAGGTGAGGGACAGGCTGGGTTTTGTATCCCAGTCAGTATTAACCCAGGGAGTGATCTCAGGGACATGGGGCTCAGCACCTCCATTCTAGCGCCCAGACTGCTGTGATGCTTCCTCCCCACAGCCTCCACTCCAACTCCCCGCTGGATGTGAGCATCAAGGGCCAGATGATCCGGGACCTCCTCAACCTTGCCGGCTTCGTTCTGCCCAGCACGGACAGTGTGGCCTCAAGGCCACAGACAAGTGGCTCTACCTGCAGGTCAGCCCCCTTCTCTGTCAGAGAGGCAGGCTTTTCTCTTGGGGGATATCATCTGGGGGCTGCTTGCAGCCCAGCAAACGCTGGTTTCTATGCTTTTGAGAGCCTGTGCTTGCTGGTCCTTCAGCTATGGGTCTGAGGGACTTGCATCATTGCCTGGGTATCTGGTTCCTGCGGTCCCTTCAAGGCAGAAGGATTTATGCCCTCTCTGCAGGTCCATAGTTGGAAGTGAGGCCAGCGTAATCTGTGCTTGCTCTGCAGTTGGTCGAGTCGTGCTCTCCTCCTTCCCCCTGCCAGAACTAACACGATGCTGAGCCGCACTGCCTCTCCGTTTGCTTGGAGGGCTGGCTGGCTGTGTGGGGGCTGGATCCGCTTACTCTCTACCCCAGGGCTGACGTGCTGCTGCCTTGAGCAAGAGGAGCACCTGTTATTTTGCAAAGGCTGGAGTGATCTGTTCCTTAGGCAGGACTGCAGGTGTCAGAGGCTGTAGACCTATAGGTAGGGGTGTGCACAGTCTTACCTTGCAGCTAACGTGACCGTTTATTGCATAAGGCCAATTCCTGGGCATGTGTCCACCCAGGCCCCTGCTCCTTTTGTGTTTCACCACAGCTTGGGCTTATACTGGTTTCAAACCTGATGGGGGGGGGGAAACCAGTCCCGTTCCCTGCAGCACAGCGGCTGCTGGCCGTATGTCACTGAAGGAGCAGCTTGCTGGAATGCGCACCAGCACGCGGTGATGTATGGGCATGCCGAAAGTTGGGACTCTTGCCCTCCACCTGCCCTGTGCCTTCAGTGAAGGGAGAAGCTTGGAGCGCGGGCCCGTTCCAGCCAGGGAGCTCTCACCAGCTCATCTGCGGCGCTTTGATTACATGCTCATTTGCAGCTTGCGATGTTGTCCTCGGAGGGACCTGCAGGGGATTAAGCAGATCCTTAACATGGTTCAGATGATGTATTACCAGAGTTCCTGCATCCAGGGGCAAGCTTGCTTAACCATATCTCCTGCCCTGGGAAGGATATGAAGAGTTTTTTTGTATATGGGCATAATTCCAGTAGATCCCTATGTTCCCCAAGCATTGTGCAGCACAGCCTCGAGGCTCTGCTCTCCCTGTTTAGATCCGCGCACAACTAATTATTTTTGCAGCAGCAGAACAAATTAGCTGCGTTGATATCAGTGTTAAAAGGTGTTGGACAAGTATCTCCCAGACTCTGGCATCCCCAAATGGTTCAGCTGGGTGCTTAGAATAGTTTAGATGGTTGCTGGTCAGATCGTACAAAAGGCCAGATTTCCCATGGCATGTGGAGCTGGAGCTGAATTCGAGTCTTGAGAGTTCTTGGATGTTGCAGGAGGAAGTTTTTGATCTAAGAGTTCTCTCCTTCCTTGCACAGTGTCAGTACCGAGTACTCGTACCCTCAGTCCTGTTGTTACAGTTAGGAAGCTGCGTTCTAAGCGGGATGTAAACATGAGATCCCACCAGGCTTCGTGTGGGAATTGGGTCACGATGCGTCTTTGGCCCTCTTGTATCGTATGTGGGTGTGAGGTGATGGTTCACCTTTTGGATGAAGGAATGCTGAAATGCCTTAGCGAGGAGCTGGCAGGACCTTCCCTGTTCCCCTGCCCACATCCTTCCTGGGTCCTGTGCTGATGCACAAAGCTGTGGGTGCATCACTGATCTCGGAACTAGTGAAATCCTTGGAGAAAGCGTTCTCTCCTCCATGGCATCTTCCTGAGGGTGTCACTGCTCTCACAGAAGTTGCTGGGAGCAGCTCTGCCATGACAGGACTTTCTCTTCTCTGCTTAAATGCTCTACTGCCTCTTCTTGTGTCCTCAGTCTGGGCAGTGCTTTGAAGGAGAAGCCCAAGCCAGCATCTGAGCATTTCCTAGCAGAGAAGATGAAGAAGGCCTATTACTTGACACAGAAGATACCTGACCAGGTATGACACAATCTCCTCTGATACTTGCGCCATCCTGCCAAGCCACTGTCCCAACCAGTCCCACATGTCTATCACTTGTCCCTCTCCAGATTGTGCCCCTCTGTGGGGACAGACAGATGATGGGGAGCACTTGGGCTTCAGTGGGTTACAAGACAGAAATAAACTGGGTTTGCTTAAGCCACTGCTGCACTGGCTCATCTTTACGTTAAAATAGGCACATGTTGAGGGGCACATTACCCACCAGTCTCCAAACAGGGTCTGAGCACTGCCTGTTCCTCCTCATGTCTCTGCACAACTCTCATAGCCTTTGCCTGCTGACCCCGTGCAGGTTAGCAGGGACGCTTGCCTTGTGTGCCACCTGGCAGTATCTGTAAGAGAGGTTGGGCTGCAGAATTGGGGATCTTCTCAGCTCTGTGCAGCGTTGATGTCATCACTGAGCCTAGATTTCTTCATTTTCCACGTGGTCTGTGTCCCAAAGATCTCAGACACATGGAGACCTCTGCCTGAGAGGGTTTGAGGAGTGGGGAGGTGGGAAGGGGGACCGACAAAATGTAGTTCAGTTCTCCCTGACTCTGGGTTGCTCTCGTCTGCAGGATTTTTATTCTTCTGTCTTGGACATCCTGACCCCAGATGATGTCCGCATCCTGGTAGAGACGGAGGATGAGTATTCCCGGCGCGGGCAGTTCGAGCGGGTGTTCCCCACCCACATCTCCATGCGGTACCTGCGCTTCTTCGAGCAGCCTCGTTACTTCAACATCCTGGTGACCCAGTGGGAGCTCAAATACTACTTGAATAAACACAAAGGTAACTGCCATCCGAGAGCCTGGCACAGTCACCCGAGTCAGGCAGGCTGTCTGCCAGCGGTCATGGGAGACTTCTGAGCTACGCATGTTGAGGGGGCACTGCCTGCCTCCACACTGGCCATAGGAAACGTGTTACCCTCCCAGAGTGCTTCAGATATCACGAAAAGCTTATTCTGAGTTGATCAGAGGTGCTGACTGCTCTGGTAAACGCAGAACCAGCACTTCTGGATGCCCTGAGGCTGAAGCAGGCTGGGATTCTGCCTTCAACCTGTAGCTCTGGCCTCTTATTGCATTCCTCTGCCCTCTTTTGAGGGAGAAACAGCTGGGGTCATTGGGCTTTGCTCCTTAGAGGCAATCTGTGAAGTGATGGAAAAATTGGGCCTATTCCCTGGTCTCCTGCTGCTTTCTAATTGATGAAAAACTGTCAGTGTGCACACAGAGGAATTTTTCCTAAACACTAGAAATCTAGCTATCATTTCCACCTTTCCAGGACACAACTCTGTATTTTAATAAAAAACATCCTTTAATGAGGCACAGCTTGGCTGGACCAATTCCTTCTCACCCAGGGCTGTCTCTATCAGGGCAGCAGTAGAGGCTATTTAGGAGAGACAACCAGTGAGGTCTAGTCTGAGGGGTTAGAGAACATAAAAAGAAAGAGACAGTGGCTCAGGGCTCTCCATTCAGCATCTGATCTAGCTGGAGGGGCTTCTGCAGGAGCTGGCCCTCCACTGAGGCGACCGTTTGTGTGCTCTTAGTCTGGCTGTCATGCAGAGAAAAAAAAAAAACATGCTTTTGTCACTTTTCACTGGTGTTAAAGCAAATATCAAAGGGGTCGGTAACAGTCTTTCAGAGAGAGACAGTAACCTCATAGCCCTCTCCAGCTGCGCTGTCAGCATGTGTCATCCTTTGCCTCGCTAATACCTTTGCTGGATGCTCTCCTGTCAGCTGGAAGAAAGATCCTGTCATTGTCTGCACTGAAGTGCTGCCCTGAACTTTGCCGCTCAGGCCGGGGTCCTGGTTCAGTGCTCCAGCGTCCCTGAAGCAGCCCAGCGAAGCAGATTTGCTCTACCCCCTCGTTGCTCTTCACCTCTGAGCAAAACCCAACCGCCCCCGGCCCCTTCCCATTCACGTATGTTCCACGCAGCCCTCCTCTCTCCCTGGCCAGCAAGGTGCAAAGCCTGGGCTGGTGCACAGAGCCGGGGCAGGGCTGCCGAGCTGCCCTGCTCCCCTCAGCCCCCAACACATGGGGTTTTTTTCCAAGGTCCTGGGGCTTGCTGAAGGTCACTGAGGAGCAGAGTTTGGGCAGCAAGGATTCCTCCTACAGCCAGGGCTGGTATCATATAGCAAAGCACGGTAACCCCAGCTGGACAGCATCAAGTTCCTGGCCATTGCTCTGCTGGTTCTTAAAAATCTCAAGGCACCTTAGCTTGTGTTGTGGCTCTAAGGCTCTTAAAAAAGAAAACGGGAAGGGAGCAGTCCTGGATTTCTCAAGATCTCTGGATTAGTAGAGAGCAGGGAGCTTGGCTGTGGCAGGGACAGCTAGCAGGAGGCGGGAGGAGGCCTTGGAGGAAGTGGAGCCTGTTCAGTGCAGTCGGACACATGGCTCTGCTTCAATGTGACCTCCCTGTGCTCTGGAGCAGCACATCTTGTGTGCGTCTGGAGGAACAGTCCCTTCCAGTCACACCGCCAGTGAGCTTGGTCCGTGCCAGCCTTGCCCTCTGCCAGGGATGGAGACCAGGTCTCAGCCCACGTTGAGCTCCGGATGGATCCGTGCAGGGAGGAGACAATGCGCTGGGATGCTGCAGCTGATCGGCGCTGTGCAAGGAGGAGGTTGCCCGAGCTGCCCTCCTCTGGGAAAGGGGCCGGTGACAGCAAAGCTGCTCTACATTTGCACCGTAGGAACTTTCGCCGGTGCAGCCCAAATCAGGTGCTGCCGTTGGCAGGCACCGGGCTCAGGGGGACAGCCAGTCTAGTCTAATTCGGCAAATCCCGTGTTGCCCCAGTTTCCCTGCTTAGCTGAGCCTGCTGCACGGTGCGTCTGGCTCCCTGGGAGGAAGGCAGGCACTGCGGCAGCCCACATGCTGGCGCTCACTGGTGTTTGCTCGTACAAAGGGTGAATGCCCTTGGTTTACTCTGTGTTTGCTGGTGCTCAGGCACGTGTTCAAGTAGTTATTGCATAGCAGGTACTACACGGTCAGTTCACTCCATGCAGCATATTTGCGTGCCCCAAGCTGGGAAGGCTTAACTCTCTGCAAACGTGGTTGTTCATTCTCGCTTCCTGTCTTTTCTGTCGCTTCCCAGGTCTGGAGCTACTGAAGAACTGGTGTGTCAAAGGGTACCACACGGGGGCAGGGATGGATTTGGCCCAGACGGTGCGTATGGCTGTGGGTAAGCTAGGGAGAGGTGGTTGTTTGCCTGGGCAGAGTTAGGCAGAGAGCTGGCTTGTTCTGCTTCCTGTGGCTCCTGCCCTACCTGTTTGCTCTCTTCTTCCCTCTCTGCCAAGGCCTCCAGGAGTCTGGAAAAACCCACGCTTCTCTATCTCCCACCAACATGAAGTCCACCCAGTATATCAGATCTGCAAGTACTTTTCATCTGAATGTCTTTGGGCGCACTGGGCACAGCCCTACATATTTGGCACCTGGCCTGCCCTTTATTCCCCTCCGTGATGGAGCCATCTCCGTCTGTCACTTGTGTGCCTTACAGCAGGCTGATCCAGTGAAAGAAACCCACTCTTTTGACCGCGAGATGCTCTGCTCCCACTTACAGCAGAGGGATTCATTAAGCAGAGAGCAAAGACTGCTCTGTTTGCTATTCTGGGAACAGTCTGGTGGCAGTGATGATGCACAGCAATGTGAGGCAGTTCAAGCTGAAGCGCACTAGGGCAGCCTACAGCAGAGCCCAGCAGGCTTGAGGGATTTTTGCCACGACTTAAATAGCCATTTGGTTGTCTTTCTCTCCTCCTGCAGTGGTCGTTGCCAAAGTCTTTCTTCCTCCAGAAGAGCAGTGTTCAATCAAATGGCTTCAGCAAACTGGAACTGGGCAGGCTGGGGTGAGTTTGCACTGGCTGTGACGTGCATGATGTTCACAGCGTGACTTTAGGACTGGTGTCCTGAGAGAGAACTGCCAGCAGGGAAAGCAGCTTTGTTTAAGGGGGGAGGAACAAGTTGGCTTGCAGGCTCTGAAGCCAGCCTCCGCTCTCTGGAGAGCCAAGTGGTGGGGCTGGCATGATGTCTACATGACTGGACATGTCTCCTTGGCACTGTATGCCCAGCTCAGATGGGAGTGAGGCCCAGAATAGCCGGACTGGGTGATATTTGGGGTTGTCATGGTCAGGACATGCTGACAAGATGTTCCCCACAGGGACCCATGCCACTTCTGTGGGCTCTGATGTGGCCAGCAGTGAGCAGAGGCTCTCGGCCGCAGCATGGGGCTGTGGGAGCAGCGAGGCCTTCAGGTCTGCTGCACTCTGCCAGCTTCCCCAGGCAAAGCTGTGCTGCAAAATGGGTGCTGCTGGCCCCGATAGCCTCCTGCAGAGAGGTGGAGGACTGGAGTTCACCTGGGTGAGCCAAAGTGGAGGGAAAGCACTTTCCTGGTCTCTGGCGTTAAGGAAAAGGGCATCCCTGCTCCTGTGCCCAGGCCAGGATGGAGTTGGGTTTGTGTGCAGCCAGGAAGATCAAGCTGTGACCCTAAAGTCCCATCACTGTCTTGGATGTCTGTTTGGGGTGACTGGTGCTGCCCAGGGTGAGGGATGGAGTAGGTGAGCCCGGCAGCCTCGTCTCTGAGCCTGTGTGTGATGATACCGCAGGTGAATGTTGCACCATGGCCCTTTTGATCCTTTCCCACTGTCCCTAAGCAGCATGGGGTCTCCTTTCTCCTGCAGCACACTCCTCCCTTCAGCCGGTGAAGACCTCACAAGATACCTGGAGCCCAGCCCTACTCAGAGCTTACCTCTCAACAAGTGCACTGGTGGAGCCGACCAGAAACCTGCTGGCTGCCTCTCGGACACCACCCCGGTGATGTGATGCACCCAAGCAGCTGCCGTCCCTCCCTGGGGACACCTCAACCTACCTCAAAGGAAGAGACAGGAGCTGGCTCTGGAGAGCAAGGACTGTGGGAGCCTGCTGCGCTGCACACTTGCCTGTGGGGCTGTTTTTAGAGAGGGATGTTTTGCTGGGCAAAGGGGAGAGCTGTCTGACTTCCGTTTTTAAAACAAATGGCAAAGCCTGGGGAAGTTGAGTTTGTCTGGCCTTTGTCCTAGGCTGCTCTTAAAGCCTGACGTGGTGATGGTGGTTTCTTTGCTGCGTGGGAGCTGGCTGAGCTTGGGGTTAGCCTGGCCTTCCCGTCCCCGACCAGCACGGGCTGAGCCGTTGCTCGCCTGTGTCTCCGTGTGCTTGTCCTGAGCTGCTGGGAGCTGAGTCTGCTCCTGCAGCCTGTCCCGTGGAGAAAAGTCCCCAGCCACCACCCTGCTCCTCTGGAAGGAGCAGGGCTTGGGACTTTTAACCGTCCCCTTTCATCCTTTCTGAACGCTTGTGCCAACATCCTGCCCTCCCCCAGCCTCGGGGCCTGTGGGAAACCTCTGGCTTGCACATCGCTGCTCGAGAGAAACCACGGATACCAGCGTGGCTCTGGTTTGTCGTGGGGACGGTAGGGCTGCCAGGGAGGGAGCGTCCTCTCGAGGGTGACCTGCAGTGTGTGTGGGGACTGCAGGCTTGTGCTCTTCTCCTGGGCTCTGCTATTTTCCCTTCATTTCTCAAGGATTTCTATTAAAGTTTAACACTCAGCTGCTCTCCTGGCCTGCATCTGCCTCCATTTCCCTGGCCCGTTTGGGTCCTTGGGGCAGCTCAGCTCTCCCTGCACTCTGCCAGGCTCCGGTGCAGGTAGGGTTTCTACTACCACCCCACCGTTCCTCTGTCCTTCCCGGAGCTGGGGGTTGTTCCTGCTGCCCCACGGCAGGTAAGCCTGCCCCCCTGCATGGGGGAGTGCCTTCCAGCATAGCTGCTGGGGTCTGCCTGATGTCCTGGGGTCTCTCCCACAGATGGTTAACCAAAGGGGGACAGAGCAGCCCAGCCCTGCAGCAGGGGAAGGAAGGGTTGGGTCCCCTGAGCTGTCCCTTGCCCGTTTCGGCTTATGTCCCCTGAGCCTGGCAGGGGGATGCTGGGCACTTGGGCGAGTTGCTCATGGTGAGCCCCGGGCACTGGGGCTTGCAGAAAGCCCTTCCCTCCCCTCTCCCTGCAGCCCCCCGCTGCCCGGAGCTGGGCCCTGTTTCTCCGGTCTCCTTGGTGACAATCTCTTTGCTCCTCGGCTTCTCTCCAGCCCCTGAAAATAGCTGCCGAAAGTGGAGATGCCTGCTCCCTTCTCTGCTGCCAGCACCCGGCGGTGGCCAGACTGGAGCCAGGCTGCCTGGCTCAGTGCAGCTGTAAGGGCCGGGCCCCATCCCACCCCCTGCACTGCTGTGGGGCAAGGGTCACCTGGGACCAGGGCAGCCACTGTGTCCTCGTGTCACCCCAGCCCTGCTGGCCTGTCCCCAGCACTGAGCTCCCTGCCTCATCCCTCCTCTTCCTCCCTGCCTTGGGGTAGCACCAGGGGACAGGGGCTTTGCTCCTTGCACCCCGCCACAGGCCAGGGTCCAACTGTCCCCCGGGGAGTCAGCCGGAGCTACTTTGTCCCCTTGGCCCGGCAGCTACCAGCCCGCTCGCCCATGGCTGCTCCCGCGCCGGCACGGCAGCCGGCCAAGGGGTTATTTGAACCTTCCTGAAATAGAAATGGAGCCGGGAGCGAGCGGAGGGCGGGCAGGAGGGGGTGGCCCAGCGGGCGAGGAAGGAAGTTCCCCAGCAGGCGCGGGCTGGCCCCGCCGTGAGACCCGGGGTGGCGGGGGATGGCTGAACCGCAGCGGGACCCCGGGCGGGGGCAGAGGGGCCGCGGCAGCATGGGGGGAAAAGAGTCCCCAGCTGCTCTGGCTGCTGCCCAGCCTGGGGATAGATCCAGCCCTCCTCCAGCGTCCCCGGGGGAGTGGGGGGATGCTGTGCCCCCCACCCGCTCCTGCTGCAGGACAGGGTGGGGGCAGCACCTGGGCGGGCAGGGACGCATCCCGGGCAGGCGCTGAGCACCGCTCCTGGAGGAGGGGGGTCCGCTGGGTGGTGGAACAGGTTTTCTGCCCCCAGCCATCTCTCCATCACCCCCTGCCTGGCGTCCCCAGGGCCGGCGCTGTCCCCGGGGCCACGGCCATCCCCTCCAGCCCGGTGCTGCGGGGTCGCGGGGTGGCAGAGCGCCTGCAGGCGCTGCACGGCGGTGGCGGTGGTGTCCCCCCCCGCGGCGGTGGCGGGGGCATGGCTGGCATTGCTCGCTGACACCCTATCTGCCAGGCCCCCGCCAGCCGCGGGCCCAGAATAGCAGCGCTGCCCCGCAGTCAGCATGGAGCGACTCCCCGGCCCCGCCGCGCCCCAGGTACCGCCGGGGCGGGTGGGGGGCCCGGCCCGACAGCCCCCCGCTTGGGGCCGAGCCACCCCCGGGGGTGGCTGGCTGGGGGGGGCTGCCACGGGGACAAGGACGCGGAGCAGTGCCCGCGCCTTTGTTATTGTAGGGTGGCTCGAAAACGTTGGCTCTGCCAGCGGGTTTGTGGTCCGGGGTTGCTCTTCCCGCCGGGCGTGCCGCTTTGTTATGGTAGGGTCTCCCGGGGAGCGGGGGCACGGGGTCAGCAGGCCGGCCGCCCCCGCCTCCCTCCCGCCTGGGGCTGCCCCCCTTGTTATTGTAGGGTCTCTCGGTGCGGACCCGGTCCCCGGGGGGGGCAGGTGGGGCTGGCGGGTCTCCCGGCACGGGAGGAAGCAGGACCGGGATTTACACCTTGGGGTCGGAGAAGGGAGAGGATGGGCGCGGAGCCGCTGCGGGACGCGCTCGGCTCCGGCAGTGGAGAGAGGAGCCGGGGGGTCCTGCCATCCCCCGTCCTGACCCGGGGACCCCCGCTGCCCCCCCCCGGAGTCGGGGAACGAGCTAGGAGTCCTGGGCTGGAGCCACCACGGGGGCAGCAGGCTCCAGGGGTCCTGAGCGGACGGGGGGCTCCCTGGCGGGGCTGTGGGCTGGGCTGCTGACCCCCCCTCGCTGTGTGCCCCCTCAGGTGGCGCTGCTGGATGCCACTGCCCGCCCCGAGGAGGAAGGTGGGTAGCAGGCAGCACCTAGGCATGTAGGAGGGGGTGCTGGCTCACTCATGCAATGAGCGCATTGGTCCTCTGCCCACCCTGCCCATACCCTTCGTCGCCCCACTCCTCAGCTCCTTCCCAGCAGCTCCTGGTGCCCCCAGGCTGGAGAGCCGCAGTGCTGTGTGTGGCCCCTGTGGAGTGGGGAATGGGGGGGTCTGTGGGGAGCACCGCCTCCCGCAGCATCCCCCCGCTCCCCCCAGGCAGGAGGGCACTGAGACCTGGCAGCTCAGCTCACTGGCCAGGGCTGGGGTGGGTTTGCCTGCAGGATTCCCGGGGGCCCTGTGTCCCAGGGAGGAGGGGGAGGAGGAGGAGGAAGAAGACAGGCGGAGGACCCCAAGACCCGTCACTTTCACACTGGGCAACGAGATGCTGGGGCTGGGCCCAGAAAGTGAGTTTCAGAGCCCTGACGCCGAGGTCTACATGCACTTCATGAGGAGCCACTGCTGCTACGACGCTGTCCCCACCAGCTGCAAGCTTGTCGTCTTTGACATCTCCCTGGAGGTGGCAAAGCAGGGGATTGGCAAGGACGGGCGGGGGGGGAGTGGGCTCGGGGACCCCCTGACTCCCTCCCCACTCTGCCAGCAGATCAAGAAAGCCTTTGTGGCGCTGGTGGCCAACGGGGTGCGTGCTGCCCCGCTCTGGGACAGCAAGACTCAGAGCTTTGTGGGTGAGTGCCAGCAGCACCGCCCGGCCCCTTCCCCTGCCCGGCAGCAAGGGGTGCGGCAGCGCTGCCAGCCCCATGTGTCTCCACAGGGATGCTCACCATCACCGACTTCATCAACATCCTCCACCGCTACTACCGCTCGCCCCTGGTGAGTGTGGCGGGGAGGGCACGGGGGTTGGGGAATCGGGGCAGGCATGGGGCAGGGAGGGGCTGTCCCCACCTCTCCTGGTCCCCTCTTCCCTCTCCTGGTCCCCTCTTCATCACTAGACTGTGACCAGGGGATGCTCTGGGCCAGCCCAGCATCCACTTGGTGTCCCTCTGCCTGGCACCCAAGATGTGATCCCTGCACACTCAGAGCGATGGGGTGGGATGCCCGGGGAAGAGGGCAGTGCCCCAGAGCCCCCTCAGTCCCCCGTGGGGCCACTGTGACCAGGGCATCTCCCTGCCCTCAGGTTCAGATCTACGAGGTGGAGGAGCACAAGATTGAGAGCTGGCGAGGTAAAAAGTAGGGGGCGATGGGGGTGGCTGGGCTGGGGATGTTGCACAGGGCATGGAGGTGGGCTCCGGGGGTACAGGGCTGCATGAGGGGCCTGGGGGACCCCCTCTCCCACCTCTCTCCCTTGGCAGAGGTGTACCTGCAGGGCTCCTTCAAGCCACTGGTCTACATCTCCCCGAGCAATAGGTGAGCGCCTGCCCACTGGGGAGAGCACACCCTGTGGGGAGTGTACCCGGGATGCAGCCCTATCCTCCTCCCCACGATGTCCCCATCACCCGCAGCCTCTTCGACGCTGTCTACTCCCTGATCAAACACAAGATCCACCGCCTGCCCGTCATCGAGCCCGTCTCGGGCAACGTCCTGCACATCCTGACGCACAAGCGCATCCTCAAGTTCCTCCACATCTTCGTGAGTGCCAGGGCTGCGTGTGCACACACATGGTGGGTGTGTAGGGGCGCAAGCAAGGGTGTCGGGGTGCGTGTAGGTGCTAGCCCAGCCCTGCCCTGCCCCACCACAGGGCTCCACCATCCCCAAGCCACGCTTCCTGAAGAAAACAGTGCAGGAGCTGTGTGTTGGCACCTTCCGTGATGTGGCCGTCGTGCCCGAGACTGCCCCCATCTATGCTGCCCTGGAGATCTTCGTGGACCGCCGTGTCTCCGCCCTGCCCGTCATCAATGAATCTGGTACCTGGGGAGGGGACCAGTGACTCCCCCCATCTCCCTCTGCCAGTGGCTCCGGCCCCATCCCCACCCTTTCCCACCAGCCTGGCTCTTGGGGTGCAGGGGGAGCACAGTGGGTGGTCCTCAGGGCCCCCTCCCCAGCCCCTGTGCTGTCTCTCCTTGCAGGGCAAGTGGTCGGCCTCTACTCTCGGTTCGACGTCATTGTGAGTACCCCATGTGTTTGCACGCCCTGGCACGAGTGTGGCACCTTGCACTCTGCTGGTGGGGCGCTCACGCATGCCTGTGCCCGTGCAAACCTGCCCCACATGCACTGATGCATGTGCCAGTGCAGATCTGCCCTGTGTGTCATTGGGGCTCGGTGTCCCCCTTGGTGTCAGCACAATGGGGTGCAAGGACACGTTGGGGTGCTGAGCGGGGCCACCTCTCCTGCAGCACCTGGCAGCCCAGAAGACCTACAACAACCTGGACATCAGCGTGCGGGAGGCACTGCAGCAGCGCACCATCTGCCTGGAGGGGGTCCTCACCTGCTACCCCCATGAAACCATGGAAGACATCATCGACCGCATTGCCAAGGAGCAGGTGAGCGGCCGGGTTGCCTCGCACTAACGCCAGCCCCCCCGCCCGCTGCCCGACATGCCTGTGATGCTCTGCCTGCGCCCACAGGTCCATCGCCTGGTTCTGGTGGATGAGAACCAGTACCCGCGGGGCATCATCTCCCTCTCCGACATCCTCCAGGCCCTTGTGCTCACTCCCGCAGGTATCGATGCTCTTAACTCTTAGCCCGCGACGCTCCATCTTTCTCCACTTGCACCCTCCATTTCTCTCCACTTCAGGTAGGCGCCGTCCCCCGCCACTGCGTGCCTGTCCCCTCCCTGCTGCTGGGTCACCCACACCTCGTCACCTCCCTGCTCGGGCCACCCGCCTCCACCCCAGCCAAACCGGCCCTGGAGGACCGAGGAGGCTGGGATGGGGGTCCGGCAGCGCTGGGTGCCCAGGTGGGGACGGCAGGACCCGGATGCTGCTTGTCCCCGGGGACACAAGGATCACAGGGGATCCCTTCTGGGGTCCTAATCCCTGGTGTCTGTGGGGAAGGATCAGGGCACCTGCCATGGAGACACCCCCAGACCCCCATCCAAGCAGCGTGTGGGATGCAGGTTTTGCAGGTCCCTGGACTTTGGGCTGGATGAAGGTTTTGGGGTGTGATGCACCCCAAGACAAAAGCCCTTTTTTGACCTCACCTCAAAGCCCCCCCTGAGACCTGAGCCCCTCCAGTGCCATTCCCGGGGGACACAGGGGACAGACCCCCACTTGCATACCCCGGACATGCTGCCCACCACTAGCCATGTGCACAGCATGGCCAACCCACGAGCCATGGCTGGCGGAGCCCACCGCCCCCTCCACCTGCAGTGGCCCCAAAACTGCTTGAGCCAGGGATGGGGCTCACTCCCGGGGCGCGCTGGGACCGTGCTGCTCGGCCGCCTGCACCTGGCTCCGCTCGCCCACTGCCTGGTGAGTCCTCACTGGCGATGGGTGGGCACGGCGCTGGCACCCACCGTGGCACCCATTTAGGGGTGAACTGGGGAGGGGGGGGCTGGTCCCGGTGCCCAGCTGCTTCCTGAAGGTAATGATGCTTTTTTGAGATGGCGGTGGGGAACAGGCTTGGAACAGCCCCATGCCCACCAGTTCTCCCAGCAGTGCCCAGTTGCTCCACACAGAAGGAGCCTGGGAGTGGTGTGTGTTAACCACACCAGACATAGGACACCCTCCCCCCTCATTTCCCCATCACGCTGCCTTCTCTCACCCCATCCCTGGTGCCCATGGAGGTGGCTGTGCCAGGAGCTGCTGGGGGGCCACTGGGATGTCCCCCTCTGGGCCAGTGCCCCCGTCCTACTCTAGGGCTTGCATCCAAGCCAGGGATGGAGGCAAGACCCTGCTGTCCCCTGTGCTGTCCCCGTGGCCGCCAGGGCAGGTCAGAGGGCCATGCCGCAGAGTGCCCAGCCTGGCACCGGTGCCCTCCGGGGGGTTATGGCCTCACGTGCTCTCTCACCCCACAGGCATTGACTGATCCTCACTCTGAAGACACCAGGGAAGTGCCGTTGTCTCATCCGACTTGGGGGTCTCTTGCATGGCCCTGGGGCTATGGAAGGAGGCTTGGACCCTGGAGGCTTTCCACGGGGAGGGCCTGCCTGCCCGCCCTGGTCCTGGGGCTCGTCTTGAGTCCAGGGCCAGATCCTGCCAGCCTCGGGGAGGCAGGGAGCAGGGAAAAGGGGGCCTGGGCGTGCCTCCCGCCAGCGAGCACACGGTGATGCTCGATAGGCACCGTGCCGCGAGGAGCCGTGCCATGCCCGCAGCTGGGCATGGGGACCCGCATGGTCCTGCACGGCCCCAGCGGACTCGGCCACCCTGCTCCCATCCTGCTGCTGGATTCAAGCGCTTTGGCCGTGGCTCCCCGCCCCGGTGAGCACAGTCCCACCGGCTGTGCCCGGTGGCCAGTAGTGTAGGCTCAGCTGCACACGCAGGCTTGTTTATTGTAGGGTCACGTGGGGCTGGAGCTCCCTGGCAGAGGCGCAGCCTGCGCCAGAGCTGGCACCAGGACCGGCACTTGTATGGGGACCCTGTGCACGTTTTGGGGTGGGTGGGGGGTATTTATTTATTTGCTGGTCTGTTCAGCCTTGTTGTAATAAAGCAGCCTGCTCCAGGCACCGCCACCCTGCCTTTCTGGGGTGCAGCTGGGCACAGCTCCTCCAGAGAGAGCCGGGCTGGGGAGGGGATGCCAGCTGTGCAGCAGGGCTGGGGCACCCAGCCTGGAATGCCCACTAGGACCAGCTGCAGTGAAGGTGGTGTGGGTAGAGCTAGGCAGACGGGGACATTGGCTCACCGCAGGTCATATAACCTTAATGGCTCCACCGTGGCAGTGGTTAACGCGTCCCCTTGGGGACACCCTGGGGACAGCAGCCTTGGTGCCAGCAAAGTTTCTGCCTGCCGCTTCCCCCCAGTCCAGCTGGGCTGCCCAGCAGCAGGAAGGTGCAGGGGGTTCACCATGGGGGTGCCCTGTACCCCAGCCCTCCAGGAGCTCGGGCAAGCGGCAATGCCTTCCCTGCCTGTGGCTGCTGCCAGCTCTGAGCCCCCTGTGATGGCCCTGGGTGTCAGCCCCATGTCCCCTCTTGGGGACTGGGAAAGCTGAGCTGATCCTCTCCCAGCTGCTTCACCCAGAGCAAATCCTGCCCCCGTTCCCGTGCCCCCATATCAGCATCTCGGTGAAATAACGGCTGATAGCAAAAGGTCCTGGGTGCTCCACACCCACCATGTGCTGGTTGGCTCTGCCAGGGGACGCGGTGCCAGCGCCGAGTGGTGACAGGCCCCCTCCCCATTGGGTGGGACATACTGTGTTATTGCTCTGCTTGCCCAGGGCCAGCGCTGGCTCCATCTCTTGGGACCAGGTGCAAACCCTAAACCCCCACTGGCAGCTCAACCCTCCCCAGGGAGGCAGGGGGGAAACTGAGGCACGGAGAAGCGGCTGAGGCTAAGGTCAGCTGTTCAGAGAGGACCCAGATGTCCTGGCTCCAGGCACAGATCCACGCGCAGCTACACAAGGACGGGACGAAGGAGACACCAAACGGCTGCAAGCCCCCTCCCCGCATCCCCCCCCAACCCCGGCAGAGCTCCCGGGTCCCTGATGCAGCCCAGCTGGGCACAGGATGGGGGGGGGGGACACAACCCCTTGTGGCGTGTGAAAGGCACAGCAGTTCCCCAAGCCTCCTGCTGATTTGGGGCAGGGGGACACTAGTGCCCCAGGGATAATTTGGAGGCATCTCTCATCCCCCCCCTACCTTCCCCACAGTGGGGCTGGGAGCCCCCGGCCCAAGCTGGGCAGGGGGTGGGTGCTGGGGTGGGTTTGCCTTCCTGCCCCTCCTTGTGGGGCAGCGGGGGTCCTCGCTTGGCACCCAGGGTGGGGGGGGGTCAGCACGCAGTCAGGGGGCCCCCGGGCGAGCGATGAACTCCAGGTTGATGGGCTTGTCAGCCACCAGGACGATGCGGGACACGGATGTCACCTCCACGCCGCGGGGGTCTGGCCGCACCTCGAACGCCTGGATGATCTGTGGGGAGAGGGGGTGGCAGTGCCTCTGGGACTCCCTGGGGCCCCCATCCCAGCTTGTGGCGACTTGCCCAGGGTGGGGGGTCCCTACTCACCCTGGCGAGGGCCAGGTGCATCTCCAGCTCAGCAATGCGGCGGCCAACGCAGGCACGGACCCCGTAGCCGAAGGGGATGGAGCTGAAGGGGTGGTGGGGGGAGCCATGGCCCCGGAGCCAACGCTGGGGCAGGAACCGCTCGGGCTCGGGGAAATAGGTCTCATCGTGGGACATCGCGTAGTGCGCTAGGACAAAGAGGGTCTGCGGGGCAAGAAGGGGGGACTTAACGACCACCGCCCGGCCCCACTGAGCGCAGCGGGGGTCCCCACGGCACGGCCCCCACTCACGTTCTTGGGGAAGAGGTAGTCTCCAATGACAATGTCCTTCTCATAGAAGACTCTGGCGTTGGTGGGCACCACGGGGTAGACCCTGGGATATGGGGAGAGTTTGAGGGGGAGCAGGACCCATCTGGGGACCCCAGAGGGAGAGAGCCACAGGCAGGACAAGGGGGGGTATCTCCTGCTGCTCAGCAGCTCCATCCCCCTCCCCAGGGAGGAGGTGGATGGATGCAGCCCTGAGGGACTGAAATCCAGCCCTGCACCCTGCCTGGCCCATGCCTCCATGTCCCCCATCACCAGCCACCCTAGCTGGTGCATCCCCCAATGTGGGGGGGAGAAGGGGCTGCCCCTGGCCCTGGGGAAGAGGCTGTTGACAGGAACCCTGGGGCAGGGGCAAGGCTGGGCTGTACCTCAGTGTTTCCTTGATAACAGCCCGAAGCATTGGCATCTTGGGGATATCCTCAGCACCAGGAAACCGGTCGGTGGGCACGACGGCTTTCAGCTCCTGGTACAGGGTCTCCTGGATGCCCGGGTCCCGGGAGAGGTGGTACAGGGCCCAGGACAGCGTGTTGGAGGTCTGGGGGAGGGGAGCACAGAGGGGAGTGAGGGGGATGGGGCCGGTACCCGAGCAGCCTTGTGCCAAGCATGGCACCAGTATGGTACCAGACAGCCCCTGGTCCAGTGCACAGGGAAACCAGGGGTGAGGGGCAGCGAGCACGGGGGAAACTGAGGCAGGCAGCAGAGCAGAGGACAGGGTCTATACTGACCGATCCCTGAGGGTTTGCCCCTGCGGGGCATCAGCCCCCCAACCACCAGTCCAGAGCTCGCAGGGGCTGGGGAGCATAGCTGAGCGTGGCCCCATGGCTCCCCCCCGGCATGGAGCTCAGCAGGGATCCCCTGGCAGCAGCTGCCCGGCTCTCACCGTGTCCACGCCAGCCAGCAACAGCTCGGCCACGCTGCCGTAGACCTCATCCAGGCTGAGCCTGCCGCTGGCCAGCAGGTAGCTCAGGTAGCCGGACACCTCCTTGCCCCGCTCCACCTGCCCCTCCAGCTCCTTCATCTTTCGGTCAATCAGGGTCTTGCCTGCGGGGACAGAAAGCAGGACCCAGCGCTGATGGAGTGAGGGTGGCTAAAAGGACATGTGGATGGGGACTGCCCCACTTTGGAGGGTCCTTAGGGGGTCCGATCCCACTGTGCTGGGCCCCCATCATCACCACTCACCGAAGGCGAAGATGGTGTCCCAGCTGTCCAGGTAGCGGTCCCAGAAGGGCAGCACCTTGCGGCTCCATCGAGGCAGGACGGTGGCGAAGATGGAGTTCTTGAACATGAGGTTGATGGAGTTGATGAAGCGCTGGGTCTCGGCAGGGACCTGCTGCTTCAGGCACCCAATGCGGGTCTCGAAGAGGATATAGGAGATCCCTGGGGGGGACAGGCCGCATCCAGACCCCCGCAAGGATGGGAAGAGCGGGGCAGGGCAAGGGTGAGGACACCCTACCTTCCAGGGCGAAGCGGTAAAGCAGGTTGGCCACATCCCCC
Organism: Aptenodytes patagonicus; assembly: GCF_965638725.1. Lineage (NCBI taxonomy): Eukaryota > Metazoa > Chordata > Aves > Sphenisciformes > Spheniscidae > Aptenodytes > Aptenodytes patagonicus. Next base: position 58,130,273 of record NC_134954.1, on the reverse strand, counting down.
ACCAGCACCCCCGAGGGGCTGCGGCTCCGCTCATCCCGTAGCCGCACCATCAGGTCTGACACCACCTCCCCGATGGCGTCCGCGTACAGCACCGCCTCCGAGGGCTTCAGTAGCCGCTTGTTGAGGACCTGGCGCAGGCGGTACCAGCGCTCCCCTTCCCTGCACGGGGACAGGGCTCAGCGCCGGGGACACAGATGGGCAATGGGCAGTGGCTGGCAGCAACTTCCCAATCCCTGGCAGCATCCTCCCAGCACTGGGCTGGAACCACCCTGGGTGTCTTTCCTCCCCCCATGGCCATGCCCTTCTGCTTGGGGGGGACACGCTGTTTGCAGGAGAGGGAGCAATGCCAGCTGCCACCCGGACCCTACACCCGAGGAAGGGACAAGGAGACGCCTGCCATCCTGCACAGTGCAGCCAGGGCAGGACTCACTCGGTGAATGGTCCGTAGGGCAGGCGACGGGTGTCCCGGTGCTCCTTCCACAGGGCCATGTCGCTCCGCATGGGGTACTTGCCCTCCTGCCGTAGCAGCTGCTCCAGCACCACCGGGCTCCCGATGTTGATGTTCTCGTAATGTCCGAAGGTCGACTTCCAGATGGGGCCATAAATGCGCCGGGACATCAGCTGTGATGCACCAGAGCACGGCAGGGTGAATAGGACAGGGGCAGCACTGAGGCTAGATCCGTCCCTCCCTGCCCCGATCCTGCTCTGCACGTGTCCAGCATGGTCTGCACCCATCCCAGGGGACCCCTCAGCACCAGCTGGGCCCAAGCACCCGCCTCTGACCCCCCAAGCTGGCACCATCCTTGAAGCACCCTGCAGATGGCTTGGGCTGGTGTCTCCAGGTACATGTCCTCTGCCAGCACTAAGCACAGCAGGCGCTGACCCCCGGCACAGGCTGGAACATCCCTCACCCACCCCAGAGATGCACGGAGGGCGTGGTGGGTCTTTTGGGGAGGCAAGACCAAGAGGGGACAGCAGGGACAGGGAAAACTGCCAAGCACAGGGCTCTGCCGAGATGCAGGGCCATTGCAGCGGCTGTCAGCAGGTCCAAGCCCCGCTGCTTCCAGCATGGTCCCAGCCATGCTCTGCTCAACCTGGGGACAACAGTCCCTGCGTGGGTCCTTGAACCCACCATCCGATAAGGGTGGTTAATGATCAGCGCTGGGAGGGCAGCGCCAGGCTGGGGCCGGACTGGGCTGCTCCCAGGGCAGGCTGCCACCCCCGGGGCATGGCCCTGGGGGCACAGGCTCACAAGCCAGCCAGGGGACATCCACCAGCATCAGCTCTGCTCTGGGCTCTGCCGGTCACAGGTCGCCTCTCCTCAGCCGCACCCAAGGGTGCCATGCCTGCCTCCCTGCTGGGGAGCACTGTGACCTGCGAGCACATCCCTTGGGGGCAGCCGGGCACCCCTTTGCAAGTGGATCTGCACAGGGCCACGTCCAAGGGGTGTTTTCCATCCCACCCAGGCACTGCCAGAGCCCCTGTGGAGCGGGGCCAAGCCCAGGGGGCTGCGGGGGACCTAGCAGTGAAGCCCTGGTCCCCGTTCCCCGCGGCTGCGGGGATGCACGTGGTACAATCTCCCTTGGTGACTGACTGCATCGCAGCCTGCGCCCGGATTCAGCTGGATTCGTCACCGCGGGGAGACGTTCCTCGCGTGTGGTGGCAGGAGGAGGGGGAGGGAGAGCCGCCCTGGTGCCGCAGGCGGCTTGCCAGGTGAACACGCTGCGTGGGGCCGTGGGCAGCTGTGGCCTGGGCTGAAGCCTGCCCGCCGGCATCTGCTGGCAGCCGGGACCCGGCACGGCGCAGGCCTGGGAGAGCAGGGCCGAAAGAAGCCGGAGCTGCCGGGATCTGGGGAAAGGCACCTCCGGAGCATGCAGGCATCTATCTGCAAAGCCGGGCCACACTTGGGGCCCCAAGGGCAGGAGGGAGCAGAGGGAGCTCCCGTACCCACTCCCTGAGACCCTGCTGCCCTGCAACAGCCCCTTCTCCAAACAGCAGTGCCTGGTGCTCTGCGGTGCCAGGAAGGCCTGATCCTGCATGCTCCTCCTGGCCGGTCAGAGCTCCAGGGCGCTGGAAGATGCCACCCTGGCTCACGGCCAGCCAAGCGCATCGCTTGCTTCACCCGATGTATGAGGAAGTGTTGACAGAAGAAAACAAACACCTCTGCCTATCCCTCCCCTGCCTGCCTGAGTACCATCTGCCCAAACACCTGCCCGGCTGCCTGCCCCCCAGACTGCGGCCCCTCCAGCTTGTCACAGCCAGGGCAGCTCGAGCTGCCTGGGGATGCCAGGACCCTGTGAGCCGCCCCCGCACCTTTGCCCTCGGCTGCCTGGCTGGCTCGAGGATGCTGGAGCAGCCCTGGGCTGGCAGGACCCTCCCTCCCAGGGCCACCCGGTTCTGCGCTGGCCCCTCTCAGTGCTGCTCGCCCCAGCATCACCCCACGGTGCAGGGCTGCTCCCCGCCGCCCAGCACCTCCTCTTCCCCGCCCCGCCGCCCCCGCTCAACTCCCTGCTGTCACTTGTAGGCTGCCCCCTCCCCCCGGAGCCCATCTCACCCTGCCCCCAGCACGCACCCACTCCCCGTTTGCAAACCCCCCTCCCCCCGCACAGCACCCTCCCTGCAGCCCACCCGGGAGCCCCTCCACCCCACGCCCCCCTCCCAGCCCCCCCACCCCCACGCACCCGTGCAGGGTCCCCAGACCCCCGCGCACCCCGCAGCCCCGGCCCCCCGCAGCCCTCGGGCCAGGCTGCCCCGGCGCACCTGGAGCCGGTGCGTGTGCAGCAGGTAGCCGCGCAGGAAGAGCCAGACGAAAGTCCGGAGCAGCCCCGGCCCCGGTAGCTCCTCCGGTCCCTTCAGCCGCGCCGGCCCCGCCGCCGCCGCCGCCGAGCCCCCGGTCCTGCGCGGCGGCCCCGGGCTGCTGCGCGGCGGCGGCGGGCGGGGGCGCAGGAGCAGCGGCAGCAGCGGCCGCCGGGCCCCGCCGCTCGGGCCCGCCATGCTCCGTCGGCAGCGCACGGGACGGGGCGGGGCGGGCAGGCACCGGGGGCGGCGGGGGGCGGCACCGGGGGCGGTGCGGGGGGCGGCGCGGGGGCGGCAACCGGGGACCGGCACCGGGGACCGCGCACCGGGAACTGAGTATCGCGCAGCGGGTACCGCGCACTGGGTACCGGCCCCGGTACCCGCTGCTGCGCACTGGGTACGGAGTACCGGGTGCTGCACAGCGGGGACCGGGCACCAGGCAGTGCGTACCGCGCACCTTGTGCCAGCTACTGCACACCTGCTACCAGGCCATGGATACCGGCTACAGCATACCGGGTACTGGTTCTGGCACACCGGGTACCACGTGCTATACACCAAGTGCCGTACACCAGGCACCGCTCACCGGCATCACACACCATGCACCGAGCGCTAGGTACCAGGATCTGGCATCAGCAGTACCCGGTGCCACATACCAGGTATTGGGTGCCATGCGCTGTGCACTGCACAATGGAGCCGTGCACCAGGCAGCTGGCAGCCAGCACCGGCACGGCACAGTAGGTACAGCACCCTGGGCACAATGTAGTGTGTGGCACCGGTACCAGCACCAGGTACTGCACACCGGGCAGCGGGTGCTGGGCACTGCTCACCAGGCACCAGGCACCGCGCATCATGTGCCAGCACCAGCGTTGCACTCTGGTACTGGGTACCGCACCCCAGACCCTGCACACCCTGCAGTGGTACCGGGCTCACCGCTGGGCCTGCTCTTCGGGGCACTGACCCTCCTGGCCTGAGCCCTCCTGCCCTGTCTCCACCCCCTGCCTGTCATACCCCTGTCCCTGCCTTGTCCCCTTGCGGTGCAGGACGATGCCCCAGGGAGCTGGGTCCAACCTGTCCCAGGGCCTCTCTCAGCAATTCCTCCGGGCACTGACAGCCAGGAGCCCAGATGGGGAGACTTCAGCATGCCCAGTGCGGCTGCTGGCAACCCAACCGGAGGCAGGTTTGGTTTGTCTTCACACCAGGGAGAGCATGGCACCAGCTCCTGCCCAACCTGGTGCAGGCCAGGCTGTCCAGCCCACAAGCAGGGCTCTGCTGCGGCAGCGTCCAGGGCCATGGGTGCAGGGCATGTCCCCTCTGGCACTGCCACCAGGTCCTGGGGCCATGGGGCAGGGCACTGCTCTGCCCGGGTGTCACTCCTGGGGTAGTCAGCATCTGGCTGGGACATCCCAGCACTGATCATTAACCACCCTTATCGGGTGGTGGGTTCAAGGCCCTGGACGGGGAGGTTTTGTCCCCAGGTAGGGCAGACATCTCAGAGTCCTGTGAGTGGCTGTTGTCCCCTCGGTGCTGCCTCACTGGGGGACAAGGGATGTCACAGGCTGGGCTCCAGGTTGATGCCTGACATGGTCCCTGCCAGCGGTGCGGGGGCTGGCGGTGCAGGATACAGGCACCCCTGTGCCTGCAGACACCTGTGAGGAACCCCAGGCTGGGACAGCCAAATATGAGTGCCTGCCGCCATCTCATGGCTGTTCACAGCCAGCTCTGCAGCTCGTCCTGCCCCAGCCGGGCTCAGAGCCGGGGGCAGTGGGAGAGCCCAGGCCCCAGCCCTGCTCGGGGCTTTCCAGCCTGGCACCCGGCCACCCTGCGGCTCTCACTCCCCGTGGCAGGGGCACACCTCGGCCTCTCCCAGCCTGCTGCAGCCACGTTTCCCCTTGCTGGGGAGTGGGACCCCACCACCTCTTTCAGTTTGAAACTGTCGCCCCTTGTAAAAACAGTAAAAGCTACAGGGCCTGGTAAAAAGTCTCTCTCCATCTTTCTTATAAACCCCTTTACATATTAGAAGGCTCCTATAACGTCTCCCAAGCCTTCTCTTCTCCAGGTTGAACAACCCCAACCCACTCAGCCTTTCTCCACGGGAGAGGTGTTCCAGCCCTCTGACCATTTTCGTGGCCCTGCTCTAGACCCGCTCTAACAGGTCCATGTCTCTCTTATGCTAGAGGCCTCAGACCTGAACACAGTAATCCAGGTGGGGTCTCATGAGAGCAGAGTGGAGCGGGAGAAACACCTCCATCGACCTGCTGGCCACTTTTCTTGTTACGCAGCCCAGGATACGATCGGCTTTCTGGGCTGTGAGCGCACATCGCCAGCCCATATTCAATTTTTCATCCACCAATATCCCCAAATCCCTCTCCACAGGGCTGCTCTTCCTCCCTCTCCCCCTCTCCCTCCCTCCCTCCCTCTCCCAGCCTGTACTGGTACCGTGGGTTGCCCTGGCCCGGGTGCAGGACCTCGCACTTGGCCTTGTGGAAGGGCAGGCTTTACCATGGCAGCGCTGACCGCAGCGGCTCCCCGGGCCGGTCCCCGCTGCCCCCGCAGCCCGGCCGGGGCGGGGGGGGCACCGGCAGCCCGGCTCCTTCCAGCTCCCGCCGCTAGGCTGTGCTCCCCGCCCTCGGACGGCGGGCAGCGGCGGCGGGGGCCGGCCGGGGCTCCGCCGGGGCCGGCTGCCAGGGCTGTGGGGGAGGCCGTGCGGGAAGGGGGGGGTCGGGTGAGTCAGACCCCCCCAGAGCCGCCCGGCGGGGACTTCCGAAGGGAAGCGGCTGGGCCATGTGTTGTACACATCCGCAGCTGGAGGACGCCGCGGGGAGCCAGGGGCATCGCCAGCTCCTGGGAAGTCCCCCAGCGCTGGGCCAGCCCTGGCCCCAGCTTGGTGACAAGCGGGGCAGAGGCAGGAGTGCAAATGCTGCGTTTATCCATGGGGTTGGGGAGCTGGGGGCGGCAGGTCCCACCCTGTGTGTCCCTCTGCCCCAAGGATGCTGCGACTCCGCTCGTCCCACAGCCGCACCATCAGGTCCGACCTCACCTCACCAGTGGGACTTGTGGGTGCAGAGACAGGCACCGTGGGACCCCCCTGCTGCTCTGCCCATCCACCACACACTGCTTATGGAGTGCTGCCCCCAACATGGAGGGTCCTGGCTGCCGGGACGGAGTGACAGCTTCTTTACGTGACTTGTGCACTGTCAGCCAGGAGCTGGAAACTTTTCCCAGGGCTGCATTCACTAACCCCCATTTGCTCTCCCACAGCTGGGGGGGGAGCGGGGGGTCCCAGGGGAGGGCACCCCCTGACTCACCCCCAGGAAAGCCCAGGCTGTGAGAAGGCTGAGCCTGGGGTCCCGGGGACTGTAAATAGCCCACAGCATTTAACTGGAGATGGCCTGTCACGCCAGCTGTGTGTCACCACACTGTCAGTGCCTGAGTCATGAGCCATGCTGGGGCCGGTGGGGCTGCACAGGGGGGACATGGGGAGATCCAGAGGGATGGGGACAGATCCCAGGCCTGGAGACAGCTGCTCTTCTCCCATATAGAGTGTTCAAGTGGGACCCTCTTGTCCCTCTCCCAAAGGTCCACATCCCTTTGTTTCCCTCTGTCTGACTGTTTGGACCTGGGCAGGAGCTTGGGGACAGCACAAAGCTTTTGAAACAAGAGGTAAATCAACCAGCACAATGGTGTCCCCCACACACCAGGGCTCAGCACCCAGCAGCGAGCTCTGCTTTGGGCTCCCCCCGCTTTGTGCCCTGTGGGACCCCAGCGGGCTGGGACCTTTCCCTGAGGACGTGGGAGCAGGACACCGGAGCAAGCCCAGGGCTGGCGGCCCGTTATCGTGGGAGACGGGAGGCAGCCCCGGGCTGCTTTCAAGTGGTCCTGGCTGATTAGTGACTTCAAGTGCCTACGGAGTTATTCTAAGTCAAGTAGGCGTGAAGGGAGCCGACCTGGGACCGGCAAGACCAGCACTGGGCTTTTCTGGGGCGTCCCCCATCTCCTCTGCTCCCCGCCAAGCCCTCCGAGGCAGGGAGGTGTCCCCCTCCTCCAGCAGCTCTCCCTGTCCCTTACTCCTCCTGCAAAAGGCTGTTTGCTCCAGCCCAAAGCAAACCTGATTTTATCTCCCGACTCCAGTTCCCTTGGCTGTGGGCCACGGTCGATGCCTCCCACGCAGAACTTGTGAAGCCCATTCGGGGACCCGTGCACAGAGCGGGCTGTGTATGCTGCCACATGACATCATGTTTACAGCCCACGGGGGCCCAAGGACACCCCCTCCCAGCAGCATCGCTCCCAGCACAAGCAATGTGTGTCCTTCCCATGGCCGGACAGACGGATGTGCGGGGAGCTGGAGGGAGCAGGACCGGCCACAGTGGTGTGCCTGCCCAGAGAGGGATGGTTTCAGCTTTGCTGCACTGCAAGCCGGTCCTCTCTGGCCTCAGTTTCCCCTCTGGGCAGTGGAGAGTGGATCCTGAGCTAGCAGCGAGGGTGCACTGCTGCAGCGGCACAAGGTCAGGCCCTTGAGTTGTTGCGCATAGAGAAAGGCAAATTTTCTCCCCTTGGGACATGGATGTTCCCTTCTCTCCCAGGACAGAGCTGGGACTTTGCTGCTGCTGTGTGAAACTGAGGTTGTTGGGAAAAAGAAACAATGTCCAGGGCCACAGGGGCTCACTAAGGAGTGCTAGGGCCATCCTTTCTCCTGTCCATCCGTCCGTCCATCCATCCATCCATCCATCCATCCATCCATCCATCCATCCATCCACACTTGCATGCAGCTTTCTATCTCACAGCCATCTCTCCATCCATCTACTGAGCTGCCTGTGCACTCACCCATCCATCCATTGACAAATGCGTGCATCACTCTTCCCACCCATCCCCACACCTACCTGCCCATCCACCCAGCTAGCCACCCACCCATCCGTCTGTCCATCCTCCCATTCACCCCTCCATCCATCCATCCATCATCTGCCTGTCGGTGCCTGAGTGACGCCCAGCCACTGAACAGCCCTCTTCAGGGGTACGGTGTGTGCCCATGAGTGTGCACAGTGTCTGTGTGGGATACACTGGCCACACGGAGCGCCGCGGGCAGGGATGTCCCGGGCTGTGTCCAGCCATGGGGCAGGGGCCGGGAGTGCTGGCTGGAGGGAGGCGGGGGACCCGTCTAATTTAAGAACGGGCCCCGCGGTCGCTGTCAGCGCCGGGCAGCTCTGATCTGGGGACAGGTCCTCGTCAGCTCTGCTCGCCGCCCGCCAGCCCGACATGAAAGAGCTCTGCGCCCCGATAAGGCCCCAGACACTCAGCCCTGGAGGTGGGCAGCACTGCAGCCAAGCCTGGGGGACCCCCGAGCAGTGAGCCCTAGCGTGGCTGTCCCCAAATTCACTGTCACCCCAGCACCACGGGGCTTGCGTGTTTGCATCGATCAGGGAGCTCAGTCCTGCGGGCTGCCCTCTGCTTTGGGAACTGGATCGTGCCCTGTGTCACCACCAGCTCCCACTGGTGACACGACCCCAGGGAGGGCTCCATCCCCAGTGTCCCCCCGGCTGCCACCAGCCCCTCTGCCGGCCGTTACGCTGCACTGGAGTCCCCTGGCCGCGAGCGGCTGTGGATGGGGACCATGTTGTTTTAATAAGATCATTCTCCTCCTGCCGTGAGGTCGCAACCCTGGGTTTATGACATCACAGCGCGCTGCCATGGAGACGCCGGGATGTCACAAACACAGCTCTATGACCTCACTGCAGGAGCAGGAGATGGGGCCAACCTGGGTTTGATCACCAATGTCCTCGGGAATAACGGAGGGGAGGGACGCTGGGAAAGTATGCGGCTGCTGAGCGCTGGGGTGTTTGGGTTGGAAATCGCCACTGCTTCCCCGCAGCGGGAAAGGCCCGTTCCTTCCTCCCCCTGTCCGCTCCCTCCCAGCGGCCAGAGCCCCCCCAACCTGCGGCTGTGGGGCAGGGGGGCTGAGGGAGCGGGGCACCCCCATCCTTGCCCTTGGGGCCATGCGGTGGGGAGCGAGAGCCAGAGCTCAGCGCAGCACCGGGGCACCAGCTTAGGGGCAGAGGGGGGTCGGGGAGGGAGGGGCTGTGTCCCAGGAACAGGATGAGGATCACTGGGGATGCTGTCGCACGGGGCAGGGTGGGTTGGTGTCTGGGGGAAGTCTCTTCTTCCCCAGGGGAAGCCCAAAGCCGTTCTGCTACATGGGGACATGATTCCCCATCACAGCACCCTGCAGCTGGACCCCAAAGCACCCCTTGGCCCTGCCCAGCCACCTAACAGCCGTCCCCTCCCCAGCCCATAACCAGCAGCATCTCCTGGGGACCATTCCCCACTGCCCCATCACTCTTCCCCACTGCAGCCCAGCTCTCCATCCTCCACACTCAGACCTTGCCACTGGGGAAACCGCAGCTGGTTGGGGGTACACCTGTCCCCCCACCTCTCTGCTGCAGGGGTACAGGGGTGCCTGCTCTCCCGCTGCATCCCCCATCATTAATTTCCATCAGTGGCCAAGCGGGGCCAGGGCTGCCCGGGGGTGGCCGAGGAACACGGCGCTTTCCCCTGATAGCAAAAATAAATACATTAAAATTCTTGCAGGAGGCAGAAGAATGCGGGACGGCAGGAAAAAATTGTTTTATAATTTGTAATAACACAAAAGGCGGGGGGGGGGGTGAGCTGCAAGAGGCGAGGGAAGGCAGAGACAAAGGATCAGCCGCGGTGGAGAAGGCTGCTTCGAGGTGGCGGTGGCATCCCCGTTGCCCATAGCCTTGGCTCAGTGTCACCACTGTGGCCTTGTCCCCTGAAGGATGTGGCCCTTTGGGTCTTGTTGCAGAAGGTGGGGTGAGCAAACTCCTGCAGCTGGGAGAGCAGGCGATCACCGCCCGGCTGCTTAAGCAGGTCTCAGCATCTCTATGCCTCAGTTTCCCCCTTGCTAAAAGGGGATTTTTATGCAATTGGGAGAAAAGCTGGGCGGCAGGGGCGAACCCCAGGCATCCCCCTGGTCCCAGCCCCCCTGTTACAAGCACAAGGCAAGGAGCCTACCTTTGCCCATCCCGCCCCACCAGCACCTCTCGGGGGGTTCCGCCGCAGGACCCAGGTGATGTTCCCACATAGATGCTGGGGGCATCACGACCCCCTTGGCCCCCTCCAGCCTCGCGCGGGGCTGGGACGTGATAAAGCGAGTTGCTGTGCGCCAGCCGCACCTGCTCGCTGGGATGGGGCTCCCCCTCCTCCTGCTCCCCTCTTCGGGGCAAAATCAAAGGGATTTTTCTGCCCTTAGGAAATCAGATAAAGGCTTCTCACCTGCCCCACGCTGCCTTTGCAAGGAGGCTGGGCGCTTGGGGCGGGGGGGACAACAGGCACTTTCAACACGCCAGCAGATGAGTCGTGCGTTGCAGCGAGCTGCCGCGGAGCTCTGCCCACAGGGGCTGGGGCCCCGGGCACGGTGTCAGCCTGTCCCCGGCCTTGGCAGGGATGTCCCCTTCCCAAGAGCTGCCTGTTGCTGACTTCTCCTCTAGATCTGAGGCGATAGGGCTCCCGTGGGGCAGGTAGGATGGAAGCTAGTGAGTGAAAGCAAAAGACCCCGGGGACCAGACATGATGCAGCAGCCCAGATGCAGTGCCCAGCTCAGGGAAGGTCCCCGTGTCCCCGTGCTGTGGCCAGGACAGCTCAGTCCTGGTCACCACACCAAGGCTGCAGACTGGGAGCCCGATCCCTGTGTGCGAAGGCAGGGAAGGAGCAGGTGGGAAACCTCCAGAGGTGGTGGGAGTCTCTTACCTCCTGCGCCCAGGAGGGAGAGGAGAACCGTGCCAAGCCGCAGATAAAACCTGAGTCATTCACCACCAAACACTGCTGACGGGGAGCAAACGTGCCCGGGTGAAGCAGAGAAGCTGCCAGTGATGGAGGCAAAGGGAGCACTGATGGGCAAGCCAGGGGCTAGAGATGGGCAGGGAATGGGGGATAATACCCTCCCAGTAAGGGGGACAGAGCCCAGATCTTTCCTGGAGGGAGGGGTGAGCTCACCAGTAGTGAGGGTGCACTGCTTTGCCCAACACTGGTAGCAGACACCCCGTTTTAACCCAGTGGGCTGGATGGATGCTCAGCGGAGGTGGGAGCAGAGGTGGATCAGGGTCCCCCAGGGTGGCTGTCCCAGCCCCAGGATCCGTAGCCCCGATGTTGCAGGACTGGGAGCTGCATTCCCAAGTTCTGCTGTGAGTCACGGATGGTGCAAGAGGAAGCGGAGACCCAGGGCCCTGGGACGAGCCCTGGGAAACCATTCCTGAGGCTGCACGGGGGGGAGAAAATTGGGATGGCAGCCTACAGGCACGGGCTCCTCCTGCCCCCGGCTGCCCAGCCCTGGTGTGGCCCCCGTTATGTCCCAGGCCCCTCAGCTTCCTCCTGCCCCAGGCAGCTCCTGCTGCCTGCTGTGAGCCGGTGCTGGGGGCTGTCTCCCTCCTGGGTCCCAGCTGCACCTGAGATGAGATCACCGTAAACAAGCCGGCCCTCCTCGCACTCTTCTCCAGGTCTCTTTGCTCCTGGAGCTTGCTCCCGTCACCCACCTGCGTGTCCCCCTGCCCCAGGGATGTCTCCCCAGGGGAGTTGGAGCCGAGTGCTGGAAGATGCTTGAGGGGTCACTCCTCCAGTGTCCCCAGGCAGGGCGGACCGGTCTGAGGGCAGGCAGTGCCACAGAGCCAGGCTTGTGCCAGGTGGACCCAGTATGGGGCCAGGGGCCAGGCAGGGCTGTGCTGGGGGGCAATGCAGGGGCACCAGGTTTGGGCAAGGCCATGCCAGGGGTGTCAGGGTCGAGCAGGAGAGCAATGAGCAGGTGTCGGGGGGGACCTCGAGGCCGGGTCAAGTTTAGCAGTGCTGTGCCAGGACCCCAAGCGGAGCCAGGCAGGGCTGTGCCAGGCAGGCTCCCGCAAGGGCTGCAGGGCTGAGCCGGGCTGTGCCAGGTGGGGACGTGCCAGGCAGGGCCGTGCCAGGTCCCCGGGGCTGCGGCGGACATGGCTGTGCCAGCCAAACCCCGCTAAAGTGGTGTGCGTCCAAGCGCGGTGGCGGGACGCGGGGCCGGGCAGGCTGCGGCCACCGTCCCGCTGCCGGAGGGTGCCCGTGGCCGTGGCCGTGCCCACGCCGTGTCCGTGGCTGCGCGCCGGGAGCCGAGCTTGGCACCCAGGAGTCCCCCCGCCGGCCCGCCCTGTCCGTCCCCCCGGGCTCCGGTTTCCCTGTCGGAGGCAGATGCTTTCGCAGCCCCGTCCCTCCTCCTCCTTCTCCGGAGCAGCCTCCGCGCCGCGCTCCAGCCGCCCGGAGGTGCCTGCCCAGCCCAGCCCCAGCCCAGCCCAGCCCCGCCGGCCGCGGTGCCCGCCCGCCCCGGCCCGGCGGAGGGAGGCAGCGGGCACCCACACGCCGGGGCCCCGGCCGGACCCTCGGGGCGGCGGCGAGCCCGGCTGCCCGGCTCCCCGCGGGGGGCGCGGAGGGGGCTCGGCGCTCCCCCTAGCCCTGGCAGGATGCTGCCTTCCTCCCGGACCCAGCTGGGGCTCTTCTTCATCCTCCTCTGCCCCGCCAACATCATCGGGCTCTGGTGGTGAGTAGGACATCCCGGGGTGGGTGCCGGGAGGGCGCGCAGGGTCCCTCATTCTCTGGGGGTGGTCCCCCACACCACCTTGGGGACAGAGTCCCCCACACCGAGGGCAGCCCTTGGGTGGGGACCGCTGCTCGCTGGCCAGGTAGATCCAGCTCGGGGGCACCCCCATGCTGTCAGGGTTCGGGCACATGAGTGTGTTGGGGACAGCAGGCTGGGGGACCCCTGGGAGTACGGGGCACCCAGGTCCTGTGGAGAGAGCTGCAGCCTGCCTCCCCGCACCCCGAGCCTGCAGCCTGGGAGAGTTGTGTGCCTGTGGGGTGGAGAAGGGGGGGTAGAGGCCTCAAGACCCCTCCAATAAGTCAACTTTAATTAAAAGCCCGAGGGTCCCTATGGTGTCCCCTCCTGAGCGGTGGCCTGGACGCGGCGGGGACAAAACCCCTGTTTGTAATGGTGCCTTCATCAAAGGCAGAGACGCAGAGACGGTGCCTTGCAGGATACTGGAGGGGGTGGGGGATTCATTACAGGCGCAGAGCTGGGACCCAGCCTTGGAAAAGCCCAGGTATCTGTCGAAACATGAACTATTTAAATCTATTAAGAATTTCACCCAGCCTGTCTTTATCCGGTTTTAAGTGCTTAGATTCCAGCTCCCCGGCGTGCCGTCCGGGCTATCATTCATTATCTGAGGCTATTCGTCTCCACATTGTCACACTCTTTTGACCCCTAAAATAAAGCTCTCCATAAGCCTTTCCCCTCCCGGTCCCCCGCCTGCCCGCCAGTGATTTATTCCGTGGCTCCATCTCCTTCACTAGCCCTGGCTCCAGGGGTGCAGGGCAAAAGGCGGGGGGGGGGGGCTTGGTGGGTATAAATCATGCCGTTATGGATGGTTTTATGCCAGCTGAGAGTTTGGCCCTGGAGCCCGAGCACTGTGTTTATTGCCGGGGAAGGGGTTAAAGCAGGTCTGAGAGGGGCTTGCCTTGTTTTTTTGCTAGAGGAGGGGAGAGCCCTGGCCGGGGCAGGGTGCATGCTGAGGGTCCCCCTGCTCCCCACCACCCCCTTGGGGTAGGTGTGCCATCCCAGGGCACGGTCCATCCTGCTGGTTTTCCCCTGGCTAATTCTCAGACTGTTGCTCCACACACAAGGCTGTCCCTTCAGCTCTCCCTGCTTTCTCTGCCCCATCCTTACTACCCACCCAGTAAGCCCTCACCCCCAAGCTCGTGCCCCACATCCCATCTCCCGGGACATCAATACCACCCAGCCCATGGCTGGAGAGGGCAGGGGTGAAGCGGGAGCTCTCTGTGCCTTCAATTTGGGGGCAGGTGGACGGCACTGGCAAGGGCAGGGTGCTGGGGTACCGCTGCCCCCTGCCCTGGCTGCTCAGAGACGTGTCTCGCTGCCGAGCCCGGGTCCTGCTGGTGCCGTGACCATGCCGTGCATGCGCTGGCAGTGCCAGCTTGGGGAGATTAGCAGTATTTGGCAGAGGAGGGCAAGGGGTCAAACTTGTTTTTTCTTCTCTTAAAAAAGAAGAAGAAAAGGAACCTTTAATTTAAGAATAATAACCCAGCTGCACGGAGCACAGCCGAATGCTCCAGGCAGCGGAGCAGCCACAGGGGGATCACCAGCACGCACTCTGCTTCGCTCTGGATCCCGGAGCCAGTGAGCTGGGAGGAGGTGATGTGTGGATGAGGCCACCAGCACCACCAAACGGATGTGCCGGGCTTCCCGGGACGGGGCACTGGAGCAGCTGGCTGATTCATGAGCTGCTTCCCCCAGAGCTTGAGATCTCTGGCCCCTGGCTGAGATCATCCCTCATTTCCAAGGAGCTCTTCCCGTGTGGGGGAGAGAGGTCCAGGCGCTGCCCGGCCCTTTGAGCCAGCTCAAGACGGGCATCTTCCCACGTGCCTGCTCCGGGTACCCGTCCCCTCTCCCAGGTCTGGGTAGCACTGGTGCCTGTGGGTTTTGCTTTTGGTGAGGAGGGGGTTCAGGGCTACAGCTGTGTGTTGTGCCAGGGCTCCTGGAAGCCCCAGGGCTGGTGGCATTGGTAGAGCTGTTCCTTACTGTCCCTGTCACTGATGCGTAGGGACCTTGGTGGCACACCTTCACGTGTGCATCTCTGCACACTCATCTGGGGCACTCACAGGGCATGTTCCTCTGGGCAGGAAAGGAAGGTCTTTACCCCCCCCATCCCACCTCTGGGTGCATTGGCTGTGCAGTGGGGGGGGATGCAGGGGCTGCCTGTTTGAGGCATTTTTTCCCATGCTGGTGACAAACAAACTGATTTGCGAGAGTGGCACGGCAGGGCGCAGCGGGGCTGGGTCCCAGGGGGCATGGCCCCCAAGCCCAGGCACACAGCAGGGCTCGGCCACTCACAGGTGGTAATGGCGCCAGTTGGGATCCTGGCAGACGGCTGCATCTACAGAGAAAGGTTCAGGTGTGATGTCTGAGCAGTGACATCATGCTGATGACATCACAGCCTGAGAAAGAGCATCTTCATTGTGGCAGGATGTCCTCAAAGGGCTCACTGAAGATACAGTCATCCTTGTCCTATACCCCCTGTGCCCCTGTGTCTAAGAAGAGGCAGAGGGACAGGGGGATGGGCAGACACATGGACCTTTCCATGGCAGAGGGGAGCCAGCTATGGTCAGGGGAGCCAGCTATGGTCAGTGCCAATGGGGAAGATGTTTCATTCAGGTTCTGCTGGTCCCTTGGTTAGTGCCAGGCTGCAGGGAATAGGCTCCCCTTGTTCTCACCAGCCCTGTAAAATCTCTTTCTTCCTCCTCCCTTCATCTTTTCATGTTTCTCACCCGGCTCCTTGTGCAACAGCGGTCCCTCCCTGAGCAAGACAGGTAGGGACCGCCTGGGGCTCCCGGGCTGGCCCGGAGGGTACAGGGATACCGGGCAGGCAAACCTGGTGTCTCAGGAGCCCCGGGCAGGCTCAGGGCAGGATTTCAGCTGAGCCGGTTTGTGGTTGGGCTGTGCTCGCAGGGATGGAGGCACCATGAGGATGGGGGTGAGCAAAGCCAGGCTTCCCCAGTGCACATCGGCTCTCCATGCGCATGACCGAGAGCAGTTGGGAGGTGGAAGAGAGAGCAAGGGGGAAAACCATCCCGGGTGAGATGTTCTCCACTCCAGCTGCGGGTCTGAGGGGGCCCGGAGGGACGGACACCTGCCCTGCATCCCCTTCCCATGCATGCCCACAGGCAGTGCGTCTGCAGCTCTCTGTACAGCTCCTCCAGATGCTGGCTCAGGGAGGACCCGTCCGCTGGCACCTGTGGCTGCACCCCTGCTCGAGGGGGTCCCGGCCCCATGCCCTCCGAAGCCACACACCCCCGGGTTTCATGTGCCGATGGCCTCCCCTTCTCCTCTGCCGCCCCAACCAGCACCCACACTGCGCGGAACCTGTAAGGGCAGGCTGCTGGGCTGTAGGGCCCTGCCTGTGTGCCTTGGGGTGAGCATTGTGAGTCACCCCCCGGGCCTGCTGACCCATGCCCGCCACCCTACAGCCCACAGTCCCCCATGGCGCCCGGCAGACTGGGCTGCCTGGCTGTCCCGGGCATGCCCTCACCCCCAGAGCAGTGCTGTGTGGGCAGCAAAGCACCTCCCAGCGTAGGACCCCTTGCCCAGCAGCATCTCCCTGTGCCCCTTCTGGAGCAGCCTCTGACCAGCTGGGTTTTTCAAAGGGAAAATGTTTCCCTTGTGCTCTTTGAGATGGCACCGGCTCCAGAATTGGGCTACTTGTGTCCTCCCCCAAAGACAGCTGAGCTTTCCCCCATGCCATCCCTCGTCCCTACTCCTGGTCACCTCCACTCTCCCATGGTGACACCCAGCCTGCCTAGCCCTGCCCTGCGTGTGCCCCAAGCTGGAGGGCTCGGCTGGGCTTTGCATCAGAGCTTGACCCCTTCAAATCCCTCCCTGTGCAGGAGGGTGCTGGGCAGAGCTGGGCACACCTCGATATTCACTCAGGTGGTGTCACGGATGTACAGGGTCCTGCTACCACACGTGGCACCCACACTTGGCCATACACTGGCCCAGTCCTCATGCCACCCCAGGTCCAGCCTCCACGAGCACCTGGAGGAAGGACACAGTGACCAGGGGTGGGTGGACCCCTTTCTTCTCAACCCAGCCCCTCCAGGGCTTGGACATGGCTTCAGGACCGACTGCCGCTACGGGCATGTGCTCCTTCCACCCCCCCTGGTACCCGCAGCACAAGCTTGGGCAGCTCCTGCCCGCGAGCGCCTGGCCTCGGCGTGACCCTGCAGCCTGCAGGTCCGTGGGTTGACACCATGCCACGCCAAAGCCTCTTTCCTTTGGGCGGTTTCCCAGATATTTGCATCCTATCCTTGCTGAGGAGGTGCGAGGAGGAGGGCAGGGGACGGGGTCCCCCTGCTCTCCTCGACCCACGGCATTTCCTGCTCCCTTGGTGCCCCCGGTGCTGCTTGGCTGCTGAGCCCTGGCAGTGCCCTTGAGGGCAGTGACTTGCTGCTTACTCACCCGCCGTGTGCCTCCTGCTCTGCTTTCCACACCCAGCTGCCCCAGTTAGTGGCAGCACCCACGCATCGCCCCGAGTGAGGGGCCGGGTACCTGTCGTGCGCCCGCGTGGGATGAAAGGAAAGCTGGACGGGTGAAAATTCATGTGTGTCCCCCCTTGCCCTGTTTGCACAGCTTGGAAAGAGATGGGCTCCCGTCGGGTCCAATTGCCTTGCAGGGTTGTCACTGAGTGTGACACCACTGGGTGGGATGCGGGGTGACATGTCCCCCCAGGGATGGAGCTCAGCTCTCCAGGGCTGGCATCCTGTGGCTCTCACCTCTTCAAGCAGGTGGAGAAGTGCCTGTGGGCTCAGGGTGATGGGCCAGGTACCCTGGCACCCTGCATCCCCCTCCTGAAGGCATCCAGGGGCTGGGATGGAGACCTGGATGTGAGGCAAGCCATACCCTTGCTACCCCACAGCGGGATCCCCTTGCCACACGGGAACACCCAGGCAGCAGTACTCAATGGGTGCGGACCTGGCCAGTCCCACGTGGAGTGGCACAGCACAACTGCCGCTCTCCCTCAGGGTTTCAGGGCCATCAGGACCAAAGGAGACATTTTTCCACCCAAGATGCAGGTGCTGTTTGTGAAGGTTGACCATCCTCTTCCTCACTGCATGGCTCTGCCAGCCCCTCTCCATCGGCTCCCTGCAAACCGGGACCTCACTGGCTCCCCTCAATCACGGTCCGCTGGCAGGGGCCAGGAGAAGCCCTGCTCCACGCCATTCCCATGTCCAAGGGGGAGATGGGGACTTGTGCCAGGCTCCTTGGTCTATGATTTTGGCTGGGAACCAGACTGCGACATATTGGAGGCTCCATGACCCTTCAGCTGAGCCGGAAAAGCTGGTGATTATGGCTTTTAGGAGCCTCCGGCTCTGTCGCAGCAGGGATTGCATCCAGAGCACAGGGGTTGCATCAGAAGCCCCAGTGACTCCTGTTTCCTGCGTGTCACCCGGACTGGGCTCAGGCTGCAGCTCCATCAGCCAAAGGGGTGACAGCAGCAGGTTGGCAGCATGTTGCAGCTCCTCTTCTGTGCCTCAGTTTCCCCCTTCAGCAACAGGGGTTGTTTCCTTTGCACAGAGGTGCTGGGAATCAGGGAGGACAGCTGGGCTCATTGTCCTGGCTCCTTTCGGGGCGAGGCAGCAGTGACGCGGCAGCAGTTTTGGCAGCAGGCGAAGGGCGCTGGGGGCAGGCGGGAGGGATGCTGCCGAGGCGCTGAGCCTGGCCGGGGGCTGCCGGGCAGGAGGTGGCGGGGGGCCGGGGTGCCCTGGGCGGATTTGGAGGAGCTGGGCTGGCGACCCGGTTCCTTCACCAGGGCAGGGGGAGGAGTGCCCGGCGGCAGAGGTGGGGCACCTTAATTGTAGATGCGGGAGGCCTTGGAGCAGGACAAGCTCAGGCAGATCTGGGCCCCGCGCCGGAGCCCTTGCCAAAGCGGTAGCAGTTTGGCAGCATTTTTCTTGCCCTTGTCTCCCCCCCGCCCCCCCCCCAACCCCTCCAAAGCAAAACAGCTCTGGGGCTCCCAGCAGCCTCCCCGCGCCAGAAAGTGGAGCCCAGCGGAAATTAATATCGCACTGGACTTAGGCAGCCCACCCCACGCCTCGTCGGCACAGCCGGCGAGCTCCCGCGCACTCCCGCCGGCCTCGCCGCCACTCGGGCCATGGGTGGGGACCCCCATGGTGCCGGCGAGCTGCCCGCCGCCCCCCGGCCCTGCGGGGCTGAGCTCTTCTTCCTGGCCTGATCTGGCGGGCTGGGGTGAGCCACAGTTCAGCATTTGATCTGATGGCCCCAGGGGGCTGGCGCATCATTTTTATATGAGTACAAAGAGTCATCTCTTAATGAAAGTCCCATTCCAGCTCCCCTTCTTCCCCACCCCACCGGAGCAGGCGGCCAAACCTCTGCTGTCCCATTGGGGATGTCGGGAGCCTGCGGTCCCTAAGGAGGGCGAGCTTGGAGCCCAGCATGGAGGCTTGAATCCCCATGTGGTCATCATGGGACAGGGTCGCTGATGGCTTTCCATATGGGCCTCAGTTTCCCCATTGATGGGTGACCTGTGTCAGCCCAGCCACAGCCCCATGATGCTTCCCCAGATGCCCCATCCCTTTGCAGAGGCACCCGTGCATCATGCAGCAAAGGGAAACCGAGCTGTGGGGGAGCAAAGGGAGATGGATGTTCCCCAGCAGCAGTGTGGACTTGCCTCAGTTTCCCTGATGGAGGTCACCTTTCCAGGCTGTGCCTCTTGGTTGAGCTGTTTAACCCTTTAAACCTCCAGCCAAAGTGTAAAGTCTCCTTTTTCAGGCTGTGCGAGAGGACACATCCTCCCCAAACCCAGCTGGGGTTTGGTGGGCAGGAGATGCTGGCAGCTTGGGAGCCTGACCTGGGGCAGGGGGACCCTGGCAGGACCTCGAGCTTCAAACAAGGGGCTCGGAGGGGGTTTGCACTGGGGGCAGGATGGCAAGCAAAGTCCTGCAGCCTCGTGTCCCAAAGACAGTGCCCCAGCTGTGCGAGAGCGAAAAGGAAACGTAGAACATAGTTAAACACTGAGATTCAGCTTGTGATTTTCGAGCCCCTGGGGCTTGGCCAGACTATAAAGGTCTGGGTTTGGAAGCTGCAGCACAGCCGGTGCTCCCCAGTGAGTGGGGCTGCTGGCAGCACAGGCTGCCCGGGTGCTGCTCTCCAGGGGACGTGGCCTCGTAGTCCTCTGGCATCCCAAAACGCTGGGGGATGCTGAGTCCAGCCCTGGGGTCCTGTGGGCATCCACAGCCAGGAAAATCATGTTATCGAGCAGGACGAGCTCTGAGCCCACAGGAGCAGCGCTGGAGGCGAAGGGGGGCTGAGTGGGGCTGTGTTTGGGGCATGCTAAATTTGGGTGCCCATGGCCACGCGGTCTCCGTGCCATGGGACAGGTGGCATGGGTGGGTGGGAGGCCGTCAGCGCGGCGTGCCTGCCCTCTGCCTGCTGCAGCCCCGACGTTGCCCACAGCGGAGCTGGATCATTGCCCACCCCGGCACAGGGCACGGGGCACGGCATTGGCAAGCTGTGCAGCTGCACGAGCCGTGCCACGGAGGGCACTCCAGGCGAAATGTGTGGGGAAAGTACAGGAGTTTCTGTAGCTGGCGGCACACTGAGGAGTGCAGCATCGTGCTCAAACTTTGCCTCTACAGCCCGTAGAGCCAGGCACCTCGCTCCAGCTGTGCTGGCGAGGAGGAGCCGCCTCTGACATGGGCCTAGCCGAGACTTGCCCTCCCGCGCTGGCATTGGCATGGCTGGCGATGCCACCTGCATCCCTCTCTCGCACACCCGTGTCCACCTGTGGCTCTGTTCCCCCCGGGGCCAGTGCCTGGGTAGGGAGAGGCAAGCATGGGAGCCTGGCCAGCAGCCAAGGGGCTTTATCGCTGGCAAGGTCACTCGGCTTGTCTCCCACGGGGTAAAGCAGCGAGGCCCCCCCCCCGGAAAGGGGGAGGTGCACTGAGAACGCTGGCTGGGCTCCCTGCTGTGCCCACGGGGCTCCAGGAGCTGCAGCTGCACTGGGCATCGGTCACACCGCGATGCCAGGGCTGTGCCGGGTCAGCGCCAGACCCAAAGAGCAGGTGCTGAGCAGCACAGCGTCTCTGCCACCTCCCATCAGGGACACTGCCATCACCCCCAAGGATGCCCCCAAGGGCTTCGGGGTGTGGAGTGGCATGTGTCAGCATCATCCTCCAGCCAGCCCCACAGTGGGGGATCTCCGACTGGCTGGGCAGGGCAAGGTATCCCCTGGGTGCTGGCACGCTGGCACACAGGTGCCACCCATACCTTTTGTCCTGGCCTCCATGCATACCTCTCCCTGTCCCTTTGTCACCCAGGCTCAGCGCTGAGCCGGCACTGCCCTGTGGCCCAGGTCCGTCCCTGGGAGTAGGTCTGGCCATGCCCCATCCCCACCCCAGTCCCCCCCCAGGCTCGGATGCTGGTTTTGCTCTGCTCGCTGTCCCTCCTGCAGGGCAGTGGGGAGCCCCCTGGTCATGGACCCCAACAGCATCTGCCGCAAGACGAAGCGGCTGGCAGGGAAGCAGGCGGAACTGTGCCAGCTGGAGCCAGAGATCGTGCAGGAGGTGGCCAAGGGCACCAAGCTGGGCGTCCGGGAGTGCCAGTACCAATTCCGCTTCCGCCGCTGGAACTGCACCAGCCACAGCAAGTACTTCGGCAAGATCCTGCAGCAGGGTAAGGCCAGCACTTCCTCAGCCTCCCATCTCCCAAAAAGCCTCCAGCTTTTTTGCCCAGTCATGTGCCTCCCCGGGACTCCTGGAGCAGAGTCTGGGCGTGCAAACCTCTGTGTGTGTGTGTGTGTGTGTGTTTGCGCGCACGTGCACGCGTGTGTGTGTGTGTGTGTAGGGGGTTGCTCAGTGCTCCCTGGTGCAGTCACGCTGAGGTTTTACTGCCGAGACATGTCTTCCCGTGTTGTAATGAAGCAATTACCAATGCTCCCAGACAGCACAGGGCTTCACAAAGCCCAAGAATGCACCCTCGTCTGGCAGTGATTTACTGCTCCCCCAGGACCCCGGGGTGTGCTGGGGAAAGGGGCCCAGGTGGGAGGCAGCGTGCAGCTACTGGGAGCTGCCCCTCGCCCCATGGGTGCCCTGCAGATCCCTCCTCCTTGTCCTTGCAGGGAGCAGAGGAGAGGAGCGCTTGCCCCCCATCCCTGTGTCCCTGGGTGGGCACCCTGATGTCAGTGGCAGGGAGGGATGTGCAGGTTCCAGCCAGGTGGATACAATGGTCCAAGCCTGGCCCAGCTGCATCAAAGCCAGAGCAGGGGCAGAGCGAGGGGGCAGCCGTGAATCTGTAAGGGATGGGAAAGCCCTGCTGCGCTCCCCAGGGAGAGAGGCTGGGGGGTGGATAGGGAAGGGGGGGATGCTCGAAGCACTTCAGGCTGGTAGGGCCACTTAGTGGGTGGTGAGTTTAGTCCTACCCCTGTTCCCACGTTGGTCCCTGTGCTGGGGCAAATGAAGATGCTGGAGTGAGCCCTGGTCTCCTCGTCCATCACATCTCCTGCTGGTGCATCCACAGGGCCAAGGCAGAGCGGGTATGCCCTTGGGCCTTGAAGGAGGGTCAGGGTGGCCTCCCTGGGGGCATTGGCAAGGGCAGAGCGCCCTGGGCACCCGGCAGCTGCAAGTACCATTGTGGGGCAGAGCTGGGGCCCCGAGGGAGACACCGGCCTGCGGCGGGGGCGCAGGCTCATTTAAGAAGCTGATTTGCAAGTGTGGGTTCCCCCCAGCACAGGGAGGTGTATTCAGTCGAGGGGCGGAGAGCCAGGGCCCACGGGGGACACTCCTGCCTCTGGAGTCACCTATTTTCACACCGACCTGGCAGCGAAGGAGGTAAGATCTGTGCCAGGCAGGGCTCCAGGCTGGAAGCGGAGTGGTGCCAAGATGCCAGGGCCAGACCAGGTGGTGAGTGGGTGATGCTGGCGGATGAGCTGTCAGGTACCCGGGGGCAGCTTGGGTTAGAGGATACACAGGCACATCAGGCATGGGGATGCTGAAGGAGTCACCACGCTCTGTTTGGCCCAGCCTCGCTGCTGGGGCAGTGGAGATGAGCAATGTCCTGGGGACAGTGGTGACTTTGGGAGCCCCTGGCACTCTGAGGACATGGGACATCACAGCTAGAGGCATGGAGGTCCCCAGGGCTGCATCGTGGGTGTCAGAAGCAGAGAGCTTGCCCTGCACTGAGAGGTGCCAGCAGGCACCAGCCTCCCTGTAAGCCTGCAGGGACTGTGTAAACCATTCCAGCATTTTGGGGGTTCCCGGCTGCCATCGGATGGGCACCTCCCATCCGACAGCCTCTTCTTTCCAAGGATGCTGCAGCAGGCTCTGGTTCCCGGCCGTGGCCTCCCTGGCGCAGTCGCAGCCGTCCCCCCTTCCCTCCCTGCTGCCTGTGCCAGGCGTGGCATGCCAGGGCAGGCTGGCTTGGGGGCAGCCACGTGTCTGGAGGAGCTGTCAGAGGAGTGGCATCCCCCCCGGGGCCAAGGCTGGCAGGGTGGCACGGGGACCTCTGCCAGCTGCGGGCTGCCCGCCGAGGGCTCTGCCAGCCCCAGGTGGGAGCAGGCGGGTGGTCGTGTGGCTTAGGGGGGGCAGGAGGGCCAGGGCAGGGGACACCTGTCCCCAGGGTGGCACTGCTGGAAAGGCACCGGTGTGCCCAGTTCCTACCAACACCAGTGGGAATCAGGTGCCGCGTGGGCTTGTGGAGGACCCACTCATGGAGCTGGTGCCCAGGAACCCCTCTTCCCACAGCCCTCCCAAGTCAGAGTGCTGGAGACAGAGGGATGGGGCACCCCCCAAAACACACCTTCCCCTCCATCCCCATGCCCCAGGCACCCCCTGTGTGTCACCACCCTGGGCCAGCCCTGCCCTGGCATTCAGGCGGGCAGGGGTTTGCCTGGCACGGGGCGGGGGGAGTGCGGGAGCCCCCCGAGCAGGGCGCCGCGCCCCCGCTGCCAGAATCCCCCGCTGGCTGCGGCTGTGAGCGGCAGGTCCAGGCAGGGGAAAGATGCTTGGAATTCGTGTCCTGGAGCAGAGAGAGACAGGAGCAAATACTAATAATAAATAATCCTGCCGGGTGGAGGCTGTGCTGGTGGAGGGAGGGGGGCAGGCAGCACCCCATGGCAAAGCGGGTATGGGGGGAGAGCGGGCAGCAGAGCTTCATCGCTGCCACCCTGCAGAGGGATGAGTGGCACCTGTGGTGTCCCTTGCAGCACTTCTCTCCTCTCCAGGTGCCAGCTTGCAGCTGGGGATGGGATTTTTACTGCTTGGAGGAACATTGCAGGGTAGTGTGAGGAAGCTGTGGGTACCACCTGGTCACCCGGGACTCCCCCTGCTCCCTGAGCTCCCCTCTTTCCTATGGGGCAGCACCCATCCTTGCAAGGGGAGGCAGGAGATTTGTTGCGCTTAGGACCCTACAGGTGGGGTGGAGGAACGCTGGCAGGGCCTGGCTATCCCCCAGATTCTGCATATCTGCTTGCAAGAGACAGCTCCTGCCCCAGGCAGCCGGCTCCAGGGTGGGTGCATCACCCGGGGAACAGCACCAAGCACAGACGAAGGGGGAGAAAGGGAGGTCCGAGCCCCCATGGGATGTCGGTGGGGGGATGCTTTGCTTTCAGAGCCTTTGCCAGAGCTGACCGTGCATCCTGGCCCTGGCTGTTCCCCTGCAGATATCCGGGAGACAGCCTTCGTGTACGCCATCACGGCGGCCGGGGTGAGCCACGCCATCACGCAGGCCTGCAGCATGGGCGAGCTGCTGCAGTGCGGCTGCGAGCTGACGCGGAGCCGGGCTCCCCCCTCGCCCACGGTGGGTCCGGGCATGGAGGGCACGGCCTGGGAGTGGGGGGGCTGCGGGGACGACGTGCAGTTCGGCTACGAGAAATCCCAGCAGTTCATGGATGCCAAGAGCAAGAAAGGCAAAAATGACATCCGAGCTCTTATCGACCTGCACAACAACGAAGCTGGGCGCTTGGTAAGGCCCCCGCGCTCCCTGCCCCTCTGCAAGCATCACCCCCCCGTGCCCCTACCCAGCTCAACTCTCCACCTTTATCTCCCCCGAGCCATGTACCTGCACCAGCTTTGGGTGAAATGTGGACCCAATATCTTTCAGGACCCCCCTTCGCAGGTGCTTTGGAAACCCCCTGTGCCCCCCCCAGCACCATCCACTGGGCCAGGGCAGCACCAAGAGGCAGGGTTTTGGCTGGGGGTGCTGGGCAGGGAGGTGGGGGACCAAGGACTGAGCATTGCCATCTCTTCCCCAGGCGGTGCGCAGCTACATGAGGACAGAGTGCAAATGCCATGGGCTGTCGGGCTCCTGCACCCTGCGGACCTGCTGGAGGAAGATGCCCCATTTCCGCGAGGTGGGGGACCGCCTGCTCGAGCGCTTCAATGGGGCTTTCAAGGTGATGGGAGGCAATGATGGGAAAACCCTCATCCCTGTGGGCGACAACATCAAGCCTCCCGACAAGCAGGACCTCATCTACTCGGCCGACTCACCTGATTTCTGCTCTGCTAACCGTAAGACGGGCTCGCTGGGCACCCGGGGCCGCATCTGCAACAGCACAGCCATGGACACGAGCGGGTGCGACCTGCTGTGCTGCGGGCGAGGGCACCGGGACGAGACAGTGGTGCTGGAGGAGAACTGCCTTTGCCGCTTCCACTGGTGCTGCGTGGTGCAGTGCCGCAAGTGCTCCGTCCGTCAGGAGCTCAGCCTCTGCATCTGATGGCCTGGGCTTTGGGCGAGGACAATTTGGGGGGCCACCCCCAGGCTCATGCTATGGCCCCCCTGGGACAGAGACAGGCTGAGCTGGTGGCAGGGACAGCGTGGGTGAGCCCAGTTCTGTGTCCTGGGGAGTCCTGGCTTCCCCAGGGGACAGCGTGGGGCTGCATGGCATCCCCACGGCCCCCGTGGTGGGGGCTGCGGGTGCAGAGCTTCCACTAATAAAGCTATTTAAAGCCGGTGTGGCACAGCGCTTCCTGGGGAGGGCTGGGAAGCGCTGACTGCCGTACCGGGAAGGGACTGGCCAGAGAGCCGTCCTGCCCCGGCTGTGAGTCCCGATCAGCTGGACTTCCTCCAGCCTCCTGTTTGTGCTGGCTGTGCTGGGACCTTTGGCAGAGCCTGGCTCATTTTTTATCCACTTTCTGCTTTTCTCTGTGGTTGTAGAGCCAGGAGATGAGTGTGGATGAGGGCGAGCACTCTCCTGCCCTGCTCTGCAGCCCCTGGGCTGGGTGAGTGCTCTCCTCCCATCATCCGTGGCCACCATCACTTGGGGATGCCAGTTTGTGTCCCACCACCACCTGACCTGGGATGTTTGCGGTGACCTGCAGTCCACGGTCCCTCCACTCACCCCTCATGCAGGAGGTATGGCTAGCTGCCCTGACACCATGGTGATGGGCTCTGAGTTTCTTGAAGGTATCCTCTATTCTTTTCACTCCGTGTTCAGCCACTGTTGCTGCAGTCCCCACCACAGGGCCTGGCACGAAGAAGCCCTGTGCAGTGCTGACACTGTTGGCTTGGTGGCATGCAAGGCATTCGCTTGGCATGCTGTGGGCCACGTGCAGCCTCACCTGGCCGGCATGGTGCCAGGCATGTCTTGGTAACCTGATCAGCCTGTGCCCCTTGTGGGCAAACACAGGGCGAGGAGCAGCCCGCCTGGCTGCCCAGCAGGGCAGGCTGCCATCCCTCTGCTCCAGAGGCTCCAGGGGTCTCCGAGGGGGTCCCTCCCATGCTGCAAGGAACCCATGAGAACTGGTTTCTCCAGCCTTACCCAGTGTGGGGGTTTAGGTAACTGCAGAGGGGAATGTGTGTGCACAGCACCCGCTCGGCTGGCAATGCCACACTGGGCAGAGGAGCCCCTGAGGGATGTCAGCAGAACCAGAGCCTGGGCAGAGAGGTCTGTGCACGCTCCTGTGCCTGCCCTCCATGCTGTAACAATGCAGGGCACGGGGGCTTTGCCTGTCCACCCCTCTGCAAAAGGGCTACTGGGGCTCTCAGCCGAGGCAGGCAATGCCCTGCGCACTGGGTACTGCCAGGCAGGACAGGAGCGGAGCTCGCAGTCATGGGCACACTGCAAGGCAAGGGGAGCTGCAGTGGAGTGCTGGTGATGCCCACCAGCGGGTCCCTCCTCGCCTGCCCCCAGGCAGCCAGCGGGAAGCAGGGTGCTGGTGAACCATTAACTTGGCCCAGCGAGCGCTGGGGCGGGAGCCTCTATACCTGTCAGCTGCAGCTTTGCAGCTGGAAATTACCTCCTGGCTTGCCACAGCGGCGCTGGGAGAGGGGAGGCACACGGGGCTCCCGGGAACTCCCACCCACGCGCCTGCCCGTGGGAACACATGGGTGGGTGTGAGCGGGGCTGGGTGGGTGTGGGTGAAGGTACCTGTGCATGCAAGCAGCTCAGTGTGCATGTGTGTGCGTGCACAGTTAACACGTCTACGTGTGTTCATGACCATATGTGTGTGTGTGAGCTTGTGTGCATACCCATCACTGTGCGTGTGAGCCCCTCATGGGTGTGCAAACAAGTTGGCCCACGTGTCTTCATGCGTGTCTATGAATACATGGCAAATTGTCAGCGTGTGTGTGCTGGTGACACCGTCCCCGTGTGTGCCTGTGTGCGAGCATGTTTGTTTGCACGTGTCTTACTGTGTTTGTGCAGGTGTGTCTGGGACAGGGAGGACATGCGTGGGTGCAGGAGGGCCCTGCAGGAAGGGAGCTGCAGGGATGCAGGGTCTGTGTGCTGGGAGATGTGGGGACCCATTTCGTAGGCTGAGCAGGTCCCTTTGAATTAGGAACACTGAAGCACACCTCAAGCCCTGGGCTGCCCATCAGGTGAGCTCAGTTCAGGCAGGTCCTGTGAAAATTTGGGTCACCCCTGCTCTCCCCTGGAGCCATCCCAGTCTGAGGCCAGTTATACTGGGTGATTCTGAATCCCTCTGTGAGATGTCAGAGTGCATGGGTTGAGCCCGGTAGAGCTCCATCCCAGCTCTGACCTTCAGCAAGCTCCTCTGGAGTCTGCCTCAGTTTCCCCACAATGGGCTGTTTTCATGCTCCTGGCTGCATGGACATGGCTCTGGAGGTCTGGATCATGGATAAACCCTGGGGAAGTAAGGTAGTTCTTGTGAGTAGGGGATCTGACCTGTGTCCTCTCTGCCATTGCCCCAGATCACAGCTCCTGAAGGCTGGAGACCACAAAAGCCAAAATTGTGGAGGGGGAAGAAGCCAGAAAATGGAGCTAGCACAGGGGCAGGGGGGTCCCACTTGGAGAGAGGCACATGGCCACTGTTTGTGCGGTGACTCCTCTGCACCTCCGGGATATCTCCAAGTGCCCTGTCCAACTGTGGAGGAGGGTTAGCTCTTGTGGGGACTGCCAAATCCCTGCCACTGCTCCCTGCTCACCCTGAGCTGGCAGAAGCCAAATCCATTCCCTTGGTAGCCAGGAGAGGCCCTGGCATAGGCAGGCGATGCTGGTAGCCGGGCAGCGTCTGGACCTGGCCCAGTGGTCTGGAGAGGGCTGAACAGCCAGCAGAGCCCCCTAGCAATCTTCCCAGCTCCCCAGCACCCTAGCACTTCCCCCAGCTCCTCAGACCTCCAGGAGCTCCCCAAGAGCTCCCCATCCACTAGGACCCCATCCCGGACTCCTAGAAGCACCCCAGCAGTCCCCAGGAGTCCCTCATCCCCCTAGCAGTCCCCCAGATCCCCAGCAGTGCCCCGGGAGCCCCCCCCCTCCGAAATCCCTAGAAGCTTCCCAGCTCTCCAGACCCCTAGGAGCCCGCTGAAACCCCTCAAGAGCCCGCAGCTCCCAGCCCGGGGGGCGCAGCATCCCCGCCGTCGCCGTGGCAACCCGGGATGCGGGGCGGGGCGGCCGGCGCGGCGCCGAGCGGCCGCCAGGGGGAGCTGCGGCACGGCACGGCACGGCGGGGCGGGGGTGTCCGGGGGGTGCCGGGGGGGGGCACGGGGAGTGGGCATGGGGGGATGGAGGGGTGCGTGGGGAACACGGGGAGTGGGCATGGGGGTGCGTGGCAGGGATGGAGGGGTGCGTGAGGAACACGGGGAGTGGGCATGGGGGGATGGAGGGGTGCGTGGGGAACATGGGGAGTGGGCATGGGGGGATGGAGGGGTGCGTGGGGAACACGGGGAGTGGGCATGGGGGGATGGAGGGGTGCGTGGGGAACACGGGGAGTGGGCATGGGGGTGCGTGGCAGGGATGGAGGGGTGCGTGGGGAACACGGGGAGTGGGCATGGGGGGATGGAGGGGTGCGTGGGGAACACGGGGAGTGGGCATGGGGGGATGGAGGGGTGCGTGGGGAACACGGGGAGTGGGCATGGGGGGATGGAGGGGTGCGTGGGGAACATGGGGAGTGGGCATGGGGGGATGGAGGGGTGCGTGGGGAACACGGGGAGTGGGCATGGGGGTGCGTGGCAGGGATGGAGGGGTGCGTGGGGAACATGGGGAGTGGGCATGGGGGGATGGAGGGGTGCGTGGGGAACACGGGGAGTGGGCATGGGGGGATGGAGGGGTGCGTGGGGAACACGGGGAGTGGGCATGGGGGTGCGTGGCAGGGATGGAGGGGTGCGTGAGGAACACGGGGAGTGGGCATGGGGGGATGGAGGGGTGCGTGGGGAACACGGGGAGTGGGCATGGGGGGATGGAGGGGTGCGTGGGGAACACGGGGAGTGGGCATGGGGGGATGGAGGGGTGCGTGGGGAACATGGGGAGTGGGCATGGGGGGATGGAGGGGTGCGTGGGGAACACGGGGAGTGGGCATGGGGGGATGGAGGGGTGCGTGGGGAACACGGGGAGTGGGCATGGGGGGATGGAGGGGTGCGTGGGGAACATGGGGAGTGGGCATGGGGGGATGGAGGGGTGCGTGGGGAACACGGGGAGTGGGCATGGGGGGATGGAGGGGTGCGTGGGGAACACGGGGAGTGGGCATGGGGGGATGGAGGGGTGTGTGGGGAACACGGGGAGTGGGCATGGGGGTGCGTGGCAGGGATGGAGGGGTGCATGGGGAACACGGGGAGTGGGCATGGGGGGATGGAGGGGTGCGTGGGGAACACGGGGAGTGGGCATGGGGGGATGGAGGGGTGCGTGGGGAACACGGGGAGTGGGCATGGGGGTGCGTGGCAGGGATGGAGGGGTGCGTGGGGAACACGGGGAGTGGGCATGGGGGGATGGAGGGGTGCGTGGGGAACACGGGGAGTGGGCATGGGGGGATGGAGGGGTGCGTGGGGAACACGGGGAGTGGGCATGGGGGTGCGTGGCAGGGATGGAGGGGTGCGTGGGGAACACGGGGAGTGGGCATGGGGGGATGGAGGGGTGCGTGGGGAACACGGGGAGTGGGCATGGGGGTGCGTGGCAGGGATGGAGGGGTGCGTGAGGAACACGGGGAGTGGGCATGGGGGGATGGAGGGGTGCGTGGGGAACACGGGGAGTGGGCATGGGGGGATGGAGGGGTGCGTGGGGAACACGGGGAGTGGGCATGGGGGGATGGAGGGGTGCGTGGGGAACATGGGGAGTGGGCATGGGGGGATGGAGGGGTGCGTGGGGAACACGGGGAGTGGGCATGGGGGGATGGAGGGGTGCGTGGGGAACACGGGGAGTGGGCATGGGGGTGCGTGGCAGGGATGGAGGGGTGCGTGGGGAACACGGGGAGTGGGCATGGGGGGATGGAGGGGTGCGTGGGGAACACGGGGAGTGGGCATGGGGGTGCGTGGCAGGGATGGAGGGGTGCGTGGGGAACACGGGGAGTGGGCATGGGGGGATGGAGGGGTGCGTGGGGAACACGGGGAGTGGGCATGGGGGGATGGAGGGGTGCGTGGGGAACACGGGGAGTGGGCATGGGGGGATGGAGGGGTGCGTGGGGAACATGGGGAGTGGGCATGGGGGGATGGAGGGGTGCGTGGGGAACACGGGAAGTGGGCATGGGGGGATGGAGGGGTGCGTGGGGAACACGGGGAGTGGGCATGGGGGTGCGTGGCAGGGATGGAGGGGTGCGTGGGGAACATGGGGAGTGGGCATGGGGGGATGGAGGGGTGCGTGGGGAACACGGGGAGTGGGCATGGGGGGATGGAGGGGTGCGTGGGGAACATGGGGAGTGGGCATGGGGGGATGGAGGGTGCGTGGGGAACACGGGGAGTGGGCATGGGGGGATGGAGGGGTGCGTGGGGAACACGGGGAGTGGGCATGGGGGTGCGTGGCAGGGATGGAGGGGTGCGTGGGGAACATGGGGAGTGGGCATGGGGGGATGGAGGGGTGCGTGGGGAACACGGGGAGTGGGCATGGGGGGATGGAGGGGTGCGTGGGGAACACGGGGAGTGGGCATGGGGGGATGGAGGGGTGCGTGGGGAACACGGGGAGTGGGCATGGGGGGATGGAGGGGTGTGTGGGGAACACGGGGAGTGGGCATGAGGGGATGGAGGGGTGCGTGAGGAACACGGGGAGTGGGCATGGGGGGATGGGCATGGGGGGATGGAGGGGTGCGTGGGGAACACGGGGAGTGGGCATGGGGGTGCATGGCAGGGATGGAGGGGTGCGTGGGGAACATGGGGAATGGGCATGGGGGGATGGAGGGGTGCGTGGGGAACACGGGGAGTGGGCATGGGGGGATGGAGGGGTGCGTGGGGAACACGGGGAGTGGGCATGGGGGTGCGTGGCAGGGATGGAGGGGTGCGTGGGGAACACGGGGAGTGGGCATGGGGGGATGGAGGGGTGCGTGGGGAACACGGGGAGTGGGCATGGGGGGATGGAGGGGTGCGTGGGGAACACGGGAAGTGGGCATGGGGGGATGGAGGGGTGCGTGGGGAACACGGGGAGTGGGCATGGGGGTGCGTGGCAGGGATGGAGGGGTGCGTGGGGAACATGGGGAGTGGGCATGGGGGGATGGAGGGGTGCGTGGGGAACACGGGGAGTGGGCATGGGGGGATGGAGGGGTGCGTGGGGAACATGGGGAGTGGGCATGGGGGGATGGAGGGTGCGTGGGGAACACGGGGAGTGGGCATGGGGGGATGGAGGGGTGCGTGGGGAACACGGGGAGTGGGCATGGGGGATGGAGGGGTGCGTGGGGAACACGGGGAGTGGGCATGGGGGTGCGTGGCAGGGATGGAGGGGTGCGTGGGGAACATGGGGAATGGGCATGGGGGGATGGAGGGGTGCGTGGGGAACACGGGGAGTGGGCATGGGGGGATGGAGGGGGGCGTGGGGAACATGGGGAGTGGGCATGGGGGGATGGAGGGGTGCGTGGGAACACGGGGAGTGGGCATGGGGGGATGGAGGGGTGCGTGGGGAACATGGGGAGTGGGCATGGGGGGATGGAGGGGTGCGTGGGGAACATGGGGAGTGGGCATGGGGGGATGGAGGGGTGCGTGGGGAACACGGGGAGTGGGCATGGGGGGATGGAGGGGTGCGTGGGGAACACGGGGAGTGGGCATGGGGGGATGGAGGGGTGCGTGGGGAACAATGGGGGGATGGAGGGGTGCGTGGGGAACACGGGAAGTGGGCATGGGGGGATGGAGGGGTGCGTGGGGAACACGGGGAGTGGGCATGGGGGTGCGTGGCAGGGATGGAGGGGTGCGTGGGGAACACGGGGAGTGGGCATGGGGGGATGGAGGGGTGCGTGGGGAACACGGGGAGTGGGCATGGGGGATGGAGGGGTGCGTGGGGAACACGGGGAAGTGGGCATGGGGGGATGGAGGGTGCGTGGGGAACACGGGGAGTGGGCATGGGGGGATGGAGGGGTGCGTGGCAGGGATGGAGGGGTGCGTGGGGAACATGGGGAGTGGGCATGGGGGGATGGAGGGGTGCGTGGGGAACACGGGGAGTGGGCATGGGGGGATGGAGGGGTGCGTGGGGAACACGGGGAGTGGGCATGGGGGATGGAGGGTGCGTGGGGAACACGGGGAGTGGGCATGGGGGGATGGAGGGGTGCGTGGGGAACACGGGGAGTGGGCATGGGGGGATGGAGGGGTGCGTGGGGAACACGGGGAGTGGGCATGGGGGTGCGTGGCAGGGATGGAGGGGTGCGTGGGGAACATGGGGAATGGGCATGGGGGATGGAGGGGTGCGTGGGGAACACGGGGAGTGGGCATGGGGGGATGGAGGGGTGCGTGGGGAACATGGGGAGTGGGCATGGGGGGATGGAGGGGTGCGTGGGGAACACGGGGAGTGGGCATGGGGGGATGGAGGGGTGCGTGGGGAACATGGGGAGTGGGCATGGGGGGATGGAGGGGTGCGTGGGGGAACACGGGGAGTGGGCATGGGGGGATGGAGGGGTGCGTGGGGAACACGGGGAGTGGGCATGGGGGGATGGAGGGGTGCGTGGGGAACATGGGGAGTGGGCATGGGGGGATGGAGGGGTGCGTGGGGAACACGGGAGTGGGCATGGGGGGATGGAGGGGTGCGTGGGGAACACGGGAAGTGGGCATGGGGGGATGGAGGGGTGCGTGGGGAACAAGGGGAGTGGGCATGGGGGTGCGTGGCAGGGATGGAGGGGTGCGTGGGGAACATGGGGAGTGGGCATGGGGGGATGGAGGGGTGCGTGGGGAACACGGGGAGTGGGCATGGGGGGATGGAGGGGTGCGTGGGGAACACGGGGAGTGGCATGGGGGGTGCGTGGCAGGGATGGAGGGGTGCGTGAGGAACACGGGGAGTGGGCATGGGGGGATGGAGGGGTGCGTGGGGAACACGGGGAGTGGGCATGGGGGGATGGAGGGGTGCGTGGGGAACACGGGGAGTGGGCATGGGGGGATGGAGGGGTGCGTGGGGAACATGGGGAGTGGGCATGGGGGGATGGAGGGGTGCGTGGGGAACACGGGGAGTGGGCATGGGGGGATGGAGGGGTGCGTGGGGAACACGGGGAGTGGGCATGGGGGTGCGTGGCAGGGATGGAGGGGTGCGTGGGGAACACGGGGAGTGGGCATGGGGGGATGGAGGGGTGCGTGGGGGAACACGGGGAGTGGGCATGGGGGTGCGTGGCAGGGATGGAGGGGTGCGTGGGGAACACGGGGAGTGGGCATGGGGGGATGGAGGGGTGCGTGGGGAACACGGGGAGTGGGCATGGGGGGATGGAGGGGTGCGTGGGGAACACGGGGAGTGGGCATGGGGGGATGGAGGGGTGCGTGGGGAACATGGGGAGTGGGCATGGGGGGATGGAGGGGTGCGTGGGGAACATGGGGAGTGGGCATGGGGGGATGGAGGGGTGCGTGGGGAACACGGGGAGTGGGCATGGGGGGATGGAGGGGTGCGTGGGGAACACGGGGAGTGGGCATGGGGGTGCGTGGCAGGGATGGAGGGGTGCGTGGGGAACATGGGGAGTGGGCATGGGGGGATGGAGGGGTGCGTGGGGAACACGGGGAGTGGGCATGGGGGGATGGAGGGGTGCGTGGGGAACATGGGGAGTGGGCATGGGGGGATGGAGGGGTGCGTGGGGAACACGGGGAGTGGGCATGGGGGGATGGAGGGGTGCGTGGGGAACACGGGGAGTGGGCATGGGGGTGCGTGGAAGGGATGGAGGGGTGCGTGGGGAACACGGGGAGTGGGCATGGGGGGATGGAGGGGTGCGTGGGGAACACGGGGAGTGGGCATGGGGGGATGGAGGGGTGCGTGGGGAACACGGGGAGTGGGCATGGGGGGATGGAGGGGTGCGTGGGGAACACGGGGAGTGGGCATGGGGGATGGAGGGGTGCGTGGGGAACACGGGGAGTGGGCATGGGGGGATGGAGGGGTGCGTGGGGAACACGGGGAGTGGGCATGGGGGTGCGTGGCAGGGATGGAGGGGTGCGTGGGGAACATGGGGAGTGGGCATGGGGGGATGGAGGGGTGCGT
Organism: Aptenodytes patagonicus; assembly: GCF_965638725.1. Classification (NCBI taxonomy): domain Eukaryota; kingdom Metazoa; phylum Chordata; class Aves; order Sphenisciformes; family Spheniscidae; genus Aptenodytes; species Aptenodytes patagonicus. Next base: position 58,096,065 of record NC_134954.1, on the reverse strand, counting down.
GGGGAACACGGGGAGTGGGCATGGGGGGATGGAGGGGTGCGTGGGGAACACGGGGAGTGGGCATGGGGGGATGGAGGGGTGCGTGGGGAACACGGGGAGTGGGCATGGGGGATGGAGGGGTGCGTGGGGAACACGGGGAGTGGGCATGGGGGGATGGAGGGGTGCGTGGGGAACATGGGGAGTGGGCATGGGGGGATGGAGGGGTGCGTGGGGAACACGGGGAGTGGGCATGGGGGGATGGAGGGGTGCGTGGGGAACACGGGGAGTGGGCATGGGGGTGCGTGGCAGGGATGGAGGGGTGCGTGGGGAACACGGGGAGTGGGCATGGGGGGATGGAGGGGTGCGTGGGGAACATGGGGAGTGGGCATGGGGGTGCGTGGCAGGGATGGAGGGGTGCGTGGGGAACACGGGGAGTGGGCATGGGGGGATGGAGGGGTGCGTGGGGAACACGGGGAGTGGGCATGGGGGGATGGAGGGGTGCGTGGGGAACACGGGGAGTGGGCATGGGGGGATGGAGGGGTGCGTGGGGAACACGGGGAGTGGGCATGGGGGGATGGAGGGGTGCGTGGGGAACATGGGGAGTGGGCATGGGGGGATGGAGGGGTGCGTGGGGAACACGGGAAGTGGGCTGGGGGGATGGAGGGGTGCGTGGGGAACACGGGGAGTGGGCATGGGGGTGCGTGGCAGGGATGGAGGGGTGCGTGGGGAACATGGGGAGTGGGCATGGAGGGATGGAGGGGTGCGTGGGGAACACGGGGAGTGGGCATGGGGGGATGGAGGGGTGCGTGGGGAACATGGGGAGTGGGCATGGGGGGATGGAGGGGTGCGTGGGGAACATGGGGAGTGGGCATGGGGGGATGGAGGGGTGCGTGGGGAACACGGGGAGTGGGCATGGGGGTGCGTGGCAGGGATGGAGGGGTGCGTGGGGAACATGGGGAGTGGGCATGGGGGGATGGAGGGGTGCGTGGGGAACACGGGGAGTGGGCATGGGGGGATGGAGGGGTGCGTGGGGAACACGGGGAGTGGGCATGGGGGGATGGAGGGGTGCGTGGGGAACACGGGGAGTGGGCATGGGGGGATGGAGGGGTGTGTGGGGAACATGGGGAGTGGGCATGAGGGGATGGAGGGGTGCGTGGGGAACACGGGGAGTGGGCATGGGGGTGCGTGGCAGGGATGGAGGGGTGCGTGGGGAACACGGGGAGTGGGCATGGGGGGATGGGCATGGGGGGATGGAGGGGTGCGTGGGAACACGGGGAGTGGGCATGGGGGTGCATGGCAGGGATGGAGGGGTGCGTGGGGAACATGGGGAATGGGCATGGGGGATGGAGGGGTGCGTGGGGAACACGGGGAGTGGGCATGGGGGGATGGAGGGGTGCGTGGGGAACACGGGGAGTGGGCATGGGGGTGCGTGGCAGGGATGGAGGGGTGCGTGGGGAACACGGGGAGTGGGCATGGGGGATGGGCATGGGGGGATGGAGGGGTGCGTGGGGAACACGGGGAGTGGGCATGGGGGTGCGTGGCAGGGATGGAGGGGTGCGTGGGGAACACGGGGAGTGGGCATGGGGGGATGGAGGGGTGCGTGGGGAACACGGGGAGTGGGCATGGGGGGATGGAGGGGTGCGTGGGGAACACGGGGAGTGGGCATGGGGGGATGGAGGGGTGCGTGGGGAACACGGGGAGTGGGCATGGGGGTGCGTGGCAGGGATGGAGGGGTGCGTGGGGAACATGGGGAGTGGGCATGGGGGGATGGAGGGGTGCGTGGGGAACACGGGGGAGTGGGCATGGGGGGATGGAGGGGTGCGTGGGGAACATGGGGAGGTGGGCATGGGGGGATGGAGGGGTGCGTGGGGAACACGGGGAGTGGGCATGGGGGGATGGAGGGGTGCGTGGGGAACACGGGGAGTGGGCATGGGGGGATGGAGGGGTGCGTGGGGAACACGGGGAGTGGGCATGGGGGTGCGTGGCAGGGATGGAGGGGTGCGTGGGGAACATGGGGAATGGGCATGGGGGGATGGAGGGGTGCGTGGGGAACACGGGGAGTGGGCATGGGGGGATGGAGGGGTGCGTGGGGAACACGGGGAGTGGGCATGGGGGGATGGAGGGGTGCGTGGGGAACATGGGGAGTGGGCATGGGGGGATGGAGGGGTGCGTGGGGAACACGGGGAGTGGGCATGGGGGTGCGTGGCAGGGATGGAGGGGTGCGTGGGGAACATGGGGAATGGGCATGGGGGGATGGAGGGGTGCGTGGGGAACACGGGGAGTGGGCATGGGGGGATGGAGGGGTGCGTGGGGAACACGGGGAGTGGGCATGGGGGGATGGAGGGGTGCGTGGGGAACACGGGGAGTGGGCATGGGGGGATGGAGGGGTGCGTGGGGAACACGGGGAGTGGGCATGGGGGTGCGTGGCAGGGATGGAGGGGTGCATGGGGAACACGGGGAGTGGGCATGGGGGGATGGAGGGGTGCGTGGGGAACATGGGGAGTGGGCATGGGAAAATGGAGGGGTGCGTGGGGAACACGGGGAGTGGGCATGGGGGTGCGTGGCAGGGATGGAGGGGTGCGTGGGGAACATGGGGAATGGGCATGGGGGGATGGAGGGGTGCGTGGGGAACACGGGGAGTGGGCATGGGGGGATGGAGGGGTGCGTGGGGAACACGGGGAGTGGGCATGGGGGGATGGAGGGGTGCGTGGGGAACACGGGGAGTGGGCATGGGGGGATGGAGGGGTGCGTGGGGAACACGGGGAGTGGGCATGGGGGGATGGAGGGGTGCGTGGGGAACACGGGGAGTGGGCATGGGGGGATGGAGGGGTGCGTGGGGAACATGGGGAAGTGGGCATGGGGGGATGGAGGGGTGCGTGGGGAACACGGGGAGTGGGCATGGGGGGATGGAGGGGTGCGTGGGGAACACGGGGAGTGGGCATGGGGGGATGGAGGGGTGCGTGGGGAACACGGGGAGTGGGCATGGGGGGATGGAGGGGTGTGTGGGGAACATGGGGAGTGGGCATGAGGGGATGGAGGGGTGCGTGGGGAACACGGGGAGTGGGCATGGGGGTGCGTGGCAGGGATGGAGGGGTGCGTGGGGAACACGGGGAGTGGGCATGGGGGGATGGGCATGGGGGGATGGAGGGGTGCGTGGGGAACACGGGGAGTGGGCATGGGGGTGCATGGCAGGGATGGAGGGGTGCGTGGGGAACATGGGGAATGGGCATGGGGGGATGGAGGGGTGCGTGGGGAACACGGGGAGTGGGCATGGGGGGATGGAGGGGTGCGTGGGGAACACGGGGAGTGGGCATGGGGGTGCGTGGCAGGGATGGAGGGGTGCGTGGGGAACACGGGGAGTGGGCATGGGGGGATGGGCATGGGGGGATGGAGGGGTGCGTGGGGAACACGGGGAGTGGGCATGGGGGTGCGTGGCAGGGATGGAGGGGTGCGTGGGGAACACGGGGAGTGGGCATGGGGGGATGGAGGGGTGCGTGGGGAACACGGGGAGTGGGCATGGGGGGATGGAGGGGTGCGTGGGGAACACGGGGAGTGGGCATGGGGGGATGGAGGGGTGCGTGGGGAACACGGGGAGTGGGCATGGGGGTGCGTGGCAGGGATGGAGGGGTGCGTGGGGAACATGGGGAGTGGGCATGGGGGGATGGAGGGGTGCGTGGGGAACACGGGGAGTGGGCATGGGGGGATGGAGGGGTGCGTGGGGAACACGGGGAGTGGGCATGGGGGGATGGAGGGGTGCGTGGGGAACACGGGGAGTGGGCATGGGGGGATGGAGGGGTGCGTGGGGAACACGGGGAGTGGGCATGGGGGGATGGAGGGGTGCGTGGGGAACACGGGGAGTGGGCATGGGGGGATGGAGGGGTGCGTGGGGAACATGGGGAGTGGGCATGGGGGGATGGAGGGGTGCGTGGGGAACATGGGGAGTGGGCATGGGGGTGCGTGGCGGGGATGGAGGGGTGCGTGGGGAACATGGGGAGTGGGCATGGGGGTGCGTGGCAGGGATGGCGGGGTGCGTGGGGAACATGGGGAATGGGCATGGGGGGATGGAGGGGTGCGTGGGGAACACGGGGAGTGGGCATGGGGGGATGGAGGGGTGCGTGGGGAACACGGGGAGTGGGCATGGGGGGATGGAGGGGTGCGTGGGGAACACGGGGAGTGGGCATGGGGGTGCGTGGCAGGGATGGAGGGGTGCATGGGGAACACGGGGAGTGGGCATGGGGGGATGGAGGGGTGCGTGGGGAACATGGGGAGTGGGCATGGGGGGATGGAGGGGTGCGTGGGGAACACGGGGAGTGGGCATGGGGGTGCGTGGCAGGGATGGAGGGGTGCGTGGGGAACACGGGGAGTGGGCATGGGGGGATGGAGGGGTGCGTGGGGAACACGGGGAGTGGGCATGGGGGGATGGAGGGGTGCGTGGGGAACACGGGGAGTGGGCATGGGGGGATGGAGGGGTGCGTGGGGAACACGGGGAGTGGGCATGGGGGGATGGAGGGGTGCGTGGGGAACACGGGGAGTGGGCATGGGGGGATGGAGGGGTGCGTGGGGAACATGGGGAGTGGGCATGGGGGGATGGAGGGGTGCGTGGGGAACACGGGGAGTGGGCATGGGGGGATGGAGGGGTGCGTGGGGAACACGGGGAGTGGGCATGGGGGTGCGTGGCAGGGATGGAGGGGTGCGTGGGGAACACGGGGAGTGGGCATGGGGGGATGGGAATGGGGGGATGGAGGGGTGTGTGGGGAACACGGGGAGTGGGCATGGGGGTGCGTGGCAGGGATGGAGGGGTGCGTGGGGAACATGGGGAATGGGCATGGGGGGATGGAGGGGTGCGTGGGGAACACGGGGAGTGGGCATGGGGGGATGGAGGGGTGCGTGGGGAACACGGGGAGTGGGCATGGGGGTGCGTGGCAGGGATGGAGGGGTGCGTGGGGAACACGGGGAGTGGGCATGGGGGGATGGGCATGGGGGGATGGAGGGGTGCGTGGGGAACACGGGGAGTGGGCATGGGGGTGCGTGGCAGGGATGGAGGGGTGCGTGGGGAACATGGGGAGTGGGCATGGGGGGATGGAGGGGTGCGTGGGGAACACGGGGAGTGGGCATGGGGGGATGGAGGGGTGCGTGGGGAACACGGGGAGTGGGCATGGGGGTGCGTGGCAGGGATGGAGGGGTGCGTGGGGAACATGGGGAGTGGGCATGGGGGGATGGAGGGGTGCGTGGGGAACACGGGGAGTGGGCATGAGGGGATAGAGGGGTGCATGGGGAACATGGAGAGAGGGCATGGGAGGATACATGGGAGTGGGCGGGGGGTGTCCGGGGGTGCGTGTGCATGGGAAGCATGGGGGAGTGCATGGGGGGGTGTACGGGGGTGTGCATGGAGGGGGGGGCATGAGGGTGTCCGGGGAGTTTGCACAGGGGTGTGTATGGGAGGGCATGGTGGGGAGTGTATAGGGGTGTGCATGGGGGAATGTGCGTGGGGCTGCATGAGTGTGGGTGTGCACGGGGGTTCATGGAGGTTCACAGGGGTGTGCAGGTGGCTGTGCTTGGGGAGCTGTACATGGGGACTTGTGTGCATGGGGGTGTACGTATATGGGTGTGTGTGGGATTGTACTTGGGAGGAAGCGCATGGGAGTGTGCATGTGAGTATGTATGAGCCCCCCGATTCTCTCCCAAACTCTTGGCCCCATGCTCTTGGGGGCAGTGCTCAGGCAGGACCCAGCTCTGGGGGGCTGGTGTGAGCCAGGGGTGCACAAGGGTGGCTGTGGGGCTGCCACGTGTAGCTGTAGAGTCCAGGGGTGTAGCCGTACATGTGCGTGTGTAGCCCAGATCCCTGGTGCTGGGCAGTTTACATTGCAAAACTTGCAGGATCTTCCCAAGGGAAAAAAAGGAAGTTTATAATATTTGGGTTAAAAAAAAAAGAATCCCAAACCTCTGTAACATTAATGGCTTCATTTTATTTTTTTTCAAATGGGAAGAGCACAATTTTCCCTTCAATTGCCCAAGTTGAAAACAGCCGGACAGATTAATTCAATCAAACTTGGGAAAAAAAAATCCTTCTGGACTGAGACCAAAAATAGAATGTTTTTGCCAAAAAAAGAAGCTTTTTAGGAAAGTTTGGAGCAACGCAGATAGGCCTATGAGGGGGAGGCTGAGAAACCCAGATACAAGCTCAGCCGAGGGAAGGCTCAGACAGGAGCACCCAAAACCTCCGACAAACCCCTTTCTCATGGTTGCGGTCCCTCTGCCTGCTCATTGCTGGGTGCCGAGCAGGGGGCTGCCCGGCTGGTGGAGCTGGGTCCCAGCCAGGGCTGCTGCCTGCCCAGCCCTGCTCTCCCGGGAGGCCTCTAACTCTCCTTCTCCAGGCTCTGCTGCTCCCTCCAGGGAGCTGCCTGCAACTGTTCTCCTCTGTCCCCACTCCAGCTCCCAGTGACAGATGTCACCCATGCAGCCACGGGGTCACATCCACCCTGACCTGCCCAGGAGGGTCTGGCTCATTCCTGCCTGCCATGGGGGCTCTGCTCACTCACCGCAGCCCCCTGCTCCCGGCTCTGCCCTGTTCCCGGGATGGCTCTGGTGCGTGCGGTGACTGGCTCTGGCAGGGGGAGATGGGCGCTGGGGGGGGCTGTCCAGACCAGCCCTGCTGCAGCATCTCCAAGCACCCAGGCAAGGGGATGCGCTGGGACCCGAGGCACCCAAAGCAGGGTGCAGACAGTGGGCATGAGCCCTCAACAGGCAGGAGATGGGGTGTGCAAGGACCCCCAGGCACGCCGTTTGGAGATGCTGCCTGTGAATGCGAGTGCTCTGTGTCCCCCAGCCTTCCCTTCCTTGACCCTCTCTGGTGTCTGGCCCTTGCTCTGTCTGTGCAGCCCCGACACTCCAGGGCTGGCCACGCCAGCATGGTGCACACTAAGCAGCATCTGCAAGGGTGGTGGGCTCTGGAAGCTGGCAGAGAGCTGGGGCCCCCCCAGGGCACCCCTCATCCCCCCTGGCAGAGGGGCACCACAGAGACCCCCCACTCCTGGGTTCTGTTTCTAACTACCAACATCTCACCTTATCCAAATCCCCCCACTCCCACAGCCCAGTTACTCGCCCTGTAATGAAGGCAGCAGTCATCCTCCATCTCCCGGGAGGGGGGTCTGACTATGCCTACCCCTGGAGGGGGGAGCTGCGGGTGAAGGGGCTGCTGAGGCGACTCCATGGCCTGCTCACACCGTATGGGGACCAGCACCCTCCACCCATCCCTGGGGCTGTGCATCCCCCTCTGCGGTGGAGAGGTGCCCGTGGCAGTGCCGCACAGATCTGCTCGGCCAGTCCTGATCCAGCCACCTCCCCGCTGCCCCAGCTGGTGGCTTGGCCCTTTGGGGATGCGCTCTCCTTGCCCCAGGCAGTGCAAGGGCTGGGATGCCCCATCCCGGTCATATCAGCACCTCCAACCAGCTCAGAGGCTGCTCTGCCACGGGGTGTCCCCCTGCACAGCCAGTCCCTATGGTGTGGGGGAGGCAGCGTGGGTGGGGGTCCGCCCCAGCCCTGGCATTCGAAGCTCCCGCAGGATGGTACCCACAGTGGGGCTTCAACCACTCCCCTGCACCCTGCTGCCACTGTGGCACCCACTGCTGGGTGCTGGGAGGAGGATGAGGAGGGGAGCTCTGCCTCACTGCAAGGATGCTCCCGGGGATGGCTGGAGGTGGCCAGATCCTGCCTCTCTGCCCTGACACGAGGGGCAGTGTGGCCGAGTGCTGGTGCTGGGGCTGGTGTGCACCCACTGCCCCGGGCAGCCAGGAGGACTGGCTGGGCCGGCCGGGTGGCCGTGTGGTTGACTCCTGAGTCATGGCGAGCAGACTCGGGCAGGTCGCGGGGTGTGAGCCAGTGGGAGGACAGCGATGCTGGGGGCTCCGGTGCTGCCGGGCTGGGGCAGCTTGGCATGGTGACTAACGCTGCCGCAAAAGGCAGGGTCGCCCCGACCCTACGCCCAGCCCTGACTCATGCAGCCGTCGCTCCGGTCCTGTGGGTGCTGCTGGGCAGGGGAGCGAGGAGAGCTGTGCTGCAGGATGGCGAAGACTGGATGAGTGGCCAGCTGCATGGGCTCCCAGCGAACCTCTCCTTCCTCCTCCTTCTCCTCCTCACCAGCTTGCATGCCCTGCTGCAGACTGCAAGCCACGCAGTGGCTCCCAGCACCCTTCCCCCTATGGCCTCCAGGGCCCAGTGGCATCAGACTGTCTGTCCTGGTGCTTCTCCACCTCTGTCCATCCTCCTGCTCCACCATGCTTTGGGGTTCCCCAGTGCTTCCCCCTTCATCCCCTGCTCTGTGTTAGCAGAGCTGCCCCATCCTGCACAGACTGGCTGGACCTGGTGGTCCCGGGGGCCATCAGCCCCTCCAAGGCTGCAGCATGGCCAGGACTGTGCTTGGCTGGAGCAGGCTGGTCTCTCCCTGTGCTGTCCTCCAGTCCCATCTGTGGGCCTGCAGCCAGTCTGGGAGATCAAGTGGGAGCAGCATAATACAGCACAGAGACCTTGACCCCTGCCCTTCCCTGCCGTGGGTCTCTAGGGGGTCATCCTTGGACATCCCAAAGCCCCAGAGAGATGACCCACTGCTCCAAGGAGATGCCAAAGACCTTCCATCCAGTGCCTATGAAAACCACTGCATGATTGTCCAGGGCACAGGGCTTGAAGGTTGCTTATCCCAAGGCAGAAGGGGCTAAAGGAGGGCACCTGCCAGGAGGGAAGGGGGAAACGGAGCCAGCGAGCCATGGGCTGCGTGGAGAGGTGCTGGAAAGGGGTCCTGATAGAGATGACAACAGAAGAGCCAGCCCCATTCTCCTGGGGGTGTGGAGCCTGTGGCACTGGGTGCTGGCAGGACCTGCTCCTGCATGAGGGAAGGTGAAAGGAGCAGGGAAAGTGTAGGCAGCCTGGGGGCTGAGCAGGAGGATGTGGGGTGTAGAGATGGAGGGATGGCAAGAGGGATGGAGGGACAGAGGGACAGTAAGAGGGATGGAAGGACAGAGGGATAGAAGGATGGAGGGAAGGGAGGATGGAGACAAAGAGGGATGTATGCTTCCCCAGTCCCCTGTACAAAGCACATGCTGGGGCACCACATAAGCTGCTGAAGAACGGGAACTGCCTGGGGGCTTTGGCCTGGGCAGGGAAGCTTCAAGGGGTGTCCCCATGGTGCCCTGTGCCAGGGACACCCCATCACCTTTCCCGCCCTGGTTCTGGGGATCAACACCCTTTATGCCAGCTCTGAATGCTTCCCACATCCCTGGCTGGCCTCTGCAGAGCATGGGGCTGCTGAGGGGTGCTGGAGGTGGGAGAGTAGCTGGAAGGTGGCAAGTCCCATGGCCCTGTGTCCCTGTGTCCCCAACCAAGGGGCTGCAGCAGTGACAAGGACAGATGCAGTGCCCACAGAAGGCCCAGCTTTTGCCCTGAGCCTTGATGCTTCCACCAGGACCAGGGCATCCTCTGCCAGCCTCACACGCCTGCCTGCACCCACCCCTGCTTGGAGGGGCCAGATCCTGTCCCATAGGCCTCCGGTTCCCTGGGCCACAACAGATGCTTAATTTTGTGCTTAAGGGCTTTGGTGGTGTGACACAGAAGAAAGGCTGGAGCAAAGGGCTCACCTCACTCTTCTTCAGCCCTGGGACGCTGCTGGGACATGAGGAAACAGGTCCTCCCGTGCCTGCCCCCACTGTGAGCGCTGAGACGGTGGGACGCAGCGGCCAGCCTCCTCCCCAAGTCAGCAGGAGCGTGCGAGTGAGACACCCGCTCTTGGAAGCGATTATGTCATTAAGGGCTGGAGGAGGATGAAAGCATTTCCCCTCTGATTTGCCTTGGCATCTATTTGTGCGCAAGATCCTAACGAACACACAAACATCTGCGCTCCCAAGGCCTGGGCGCCAGGGTCCCTGGAGCCGCGGGAGTTGCCTTCCGGTGGGAAGGAGCCCCACACTTGCCAGGGGACCCCCAAAAGGAGACCCCAGGACACCCTCCAGTGGGTCCAGGTTGAGGGCAGCACATGCCTGGGTGGTGGAGCAGTGGCCCCTACATCGCGGTCCAGTGAGTGCCACCCCTCCAAGTCCCCCAGTGTGCTCTGCACAGCCGTGACACTGCACCTCCCATCAGCCAAAGTCTGCAGCAAGGGGACAAGCAACCTACAGTGGCAGGTGGCTGGGGTGGGTCCCGAGATCACTACCAAACTCCTGTGGGACACCCCACATCACCTGCTGGGTGCTGGGGGGGATTCAGGAGGGCAGCAGCTATGGGAGCAGCGATGCTGAGGGGATGCTGTGCAAGGGACCTCTCTGTGCACTCAGGGACAGAGGGTCTGCAACCCCCCTCCTGCCAAACTGCGTGGGCAGGGAAGTCGGAGGGTAGATGCCGGCCCCATGCCAGTTCTCCCACCTGCCCACAGCTTGGGAGCGGAGCTGGGGGCAGGAGAACAGCCAGCACCCCCAGGACTGCAAAAGAGACCTCAGTGGGGATGCCACCCCCCCTGCACCCAGAGAGCCCAGGGGGCACAGCAGAGTCTTCAGGCCCAACCCTGGCTTGCAACTCATTTCCCAAAGGAAACACATTTTCCTCCCCAGTGCAAACAGGAACCGACACGCAAGCAGTGCTGGCAGCCCCTGCCAGCGCTGCTGTGCCGGCGCGAAGACGCGCGGTGCCCGCCTGGGGGGAGAGCTCTTTGCCAGCTGCCGCCCGGCTGTTTACAGTGCGAACACCAGCGTGGCGTGGGCCGCGGCGGCTGGGGACACCGGGGAGCTGCAGGGGCACTGCTTGCCGCCCCCCAGCCACTAGCGCCCAAGAGGAGCCCCCCTCACCCCAGGGTGGGGACCCAAACTCAGGGGACACCAAGTGTCCCCGTGGCCAGGAAGAGGCTGCATTGAGGCAGATGGTGTTTGCGAGTTACCCCAGGCTTTCTGAGGGCCACCCTCCTATCCCCAAAGGAGCAGCAGCAGGACACAGGGACAGCCTGCAAGGCCACCGCACAGCTCCCAGATGGGAGACCCCCCCTGCCCAGAGGGACCCCCATGAGGGAAAGGGGTACCAGAGCATTAGGGTGATGGTGCCAAGGAGCCAGGCACAACCTGGGTGCCCAGCCCGGGAGGGCTTGTGGGGAAACTGAGGTGGGGAGCGCTCAGCAGCCCCGTCAAGGGAAGCCAGAGAATCAGCCGCAGCTCCTCCAAAGGCATTGGCCCCGTGGCGCTGCTTTCCCAGCCCTGACACTGGGCTGGGGGAGCCCAAAACAGGCCTGGCGCCTCCATGGACTATACGTGGCCACGGTCTGTGCCCACACACACACAGTCACACCCCCAGCACGTGCCATTCACGCTCACACCCTTGTGCACACAGACAGGCACCCACGTGCCTCACACTGGCAGGGACACTTTCCTGCAAACCCCCAGCTCTTGCCAGGCACCCCCAGCCCCTGTGCATGTACCCTGATACCCCTGTGCACCCCCAGCATCCTGTGCACACCCCACACCATGGGCACACTCATCCCCACTCCTCATACCCCCCACATATCCCACGCTATGCACACCCTTCTCCCTGTGTACACTCACTCCATGCCCCATGTATTTACCCTCTGCATGCACACTCACTCCCCACACACGCCACACCATGCACTCTCTCCACACCCCACGCACTCATCCTACACCCTGCATATTCACCCTATGCCCCCAGCACACTCAATCCGCGCTGTCCACACTCACCTCACACCCCATGCACACTCGCCCCACACCCCATGCACACTCGCACCAGACTGTACACAGTCACCCCACACTCCATGCACGCTCACCCTCACCACTCGCATTTTCTCCATGCTCCACACACACTCACCCCCACCATGTGCAATCCACACACCATGCACACTCACACTATGTTATGCACCCTTGCCCCGTACCTAGTGGACACTCAACCACACCATGCACACTCACCCATGCCCTAGGCACACTAACCCCGCACCCCATGCACTCACCCTGCCATGCACACTCACCCCACACCCTGTGCAATCACCCACACTTGGAGCAAGCTCGCGCTGTGCACGTTCACTCACACCTTGTGTATACTTACCCCATGCCATGCACACTTACCCGTGTTGTGCACGCTCACCCCATACCCTGTGCACGCGCCTCCACCCTGTGCACACTCACCCCATGCCCACAGCACCCTGCCCCCATGCCCTGTGCACACTCCCCCACACTGCACACTCCCCCAAGTCCCCATGAATGTTCTCCCACTCCATGCACACCCACCTCACACCCCACACACAGTCCCCCACACTGTGCACACTTGCCCCTGTGCCACGTACACTCAGCCCTCCGCACACTCAATCCCCATGCTGCACACACTCATCCCACACCATGCATGCTCCCCCACGCCATGCACACTTACCCCACTCCCTGCGCACGCTCCTCCACGCTGTGCACACCCACCACACACGCTTCTCCACGCTGTGCACACTTACCCACACACCGGGCCCGCTCCCCCACGCCGTGCACACTCCCCCTACTCCCTGTGCACGCTCCCCACGCCGTGCACACTCCCCCTACTGCCCGTGCGTACTCCCCCACGCCGCCCCTACTTCCCCACGCCGTGCCCACTCCCCCCGCACCACGCACCCCCTCTTACTCCCCGTGCACACTCCCCCGCGCCGTGTCCACCCCACGCCGCGCCTCCCCCCCCCCCCCCCGCGCCCACTCCCCCGCCGGCCGTGCCCGCTCCCCCCGGGCCGGCGCTCGCCCCCCCGCCGCCCGCTCCCTCCCCGGCAGGCTGCGTGCGACACGCCGGCTCCCCGCCCCGCTGCCACCCTCTGCCCCGTCCTTCCCCCGCGGGCTCCTGTCTGGACGTGTCGGGACTCGGGCTCCGGGCGCTGAGTAATGCTCGGCGCAGCGCGATCCCAGGCAGAGCCGCCGCCGCCGCCGCTCCGCGCCCAGCGCTCCCGGGGCGCTCCGGCCGCGACCCTGCCCGCTCCGCCGGCGGCCCGGCGACACCGGCGGCGGGGGTCGGCGGGGGGGCCGCGGCTCCCCATGTGCCTGCGGGCCCCGCGGGAGCCGCAGCGCCGCTCGCCCGGCGAGCCCTGCCCACGCCCGCCGCGGCCCCGGAGCCCCGGGGCGCCCTGGGGAGCGGCGGGGGAGCGCGCCCCGCGGGCCGAGGGCCCCCCCGGCCCCCCGGCGCGTCCCGCCATGGGGGGCTGAGCCGGGGGGCTGAGCGCGGCGGGGCGGCGGCGGGCAGGGCGGGGGGCGCGCAGCCCTCGCCGGGCTCGGCGGGCGCCGGGGCGGCGGGAGGCGGGGGGGGCATCCCGGGAGGATGGCAGAGCCGCCCCGGCGAGCCGAGCCCCGGCGCGCAGGGAGCCAGTGAGAGGGAGGAGAGGGGAAAACACAAACAAGCAAACAACCCACAACAAACAAAGCGGGCAGAGAGCAGCGCCGAGCCCCGCCGCCCCTGCCCCAAAGGCGCCCGCCCGCCCGCAGCCCGCACAGCCGCTGCCCCAGCGAAGATGCGCCCGGCCCTGGCCCACGGACTCTGCTCGCTGCTGCTCAGCCTCTGGGTACCCAGGTAGGAGCTGCCCCCCCCCAGCCCCGCCGCCGAGCGCCGAGCGCCCCGGCCCCGCGGGGAGGGCGCCGGGAAGCCGCCGCGCCCAGCCCCGCGCCGGGGGCGGACTGCCCGGGGGACTCCGGGGGGTCCCGCCGCCCCGGCCCGGCCCCGCACGGCAGCAGCCCCCCGCTCAGGGCGCTGTCAGGGCCGCTGCCCCCCCCCCCCCCCGCCTTTCCCCCGTCCCGGCGGAGCGCCGGCGGGATGCGCGGCTCCCCGCGCTCCGGGAGGTTGTCCCGTTTCCTCCCCGGCCGGAGCCGCCCCGGCGCCCGCCCTGCCTGCCTCAGTTTCCCCGCTCTCCCCGGGCGGAGGACGGGCCTTGCTGCCGGGGGGCACCGCGGAGGCCAGGGGGGATGCCGGCGGGGATGCCACTGTCGTGGGGCACGGTGCCCACGGGATGGGTGCCTTTGGGCTCCGCACCACAGGGGCGTGCACCGACGCGGGGGATCCACCTGCGTCCCCTCCCCGGCTCCACTGATCCCCAAGGCGAGGGGGGTAAGAGGGGGCCGCCTGCCTTCCAGAAAAAAGGCCCCCGACACTCACCAACCCTATCCATCTCCGTCTCCCCCGGGGGGCTGGCAGCTCCCCTCCACCGGCTCCCAAATTTGTGCGCTGCAGGCAGCCAGGGGTTAACCCTGGTGCTGGTGTGAGGGGGGGGGTCCCCCCGCCCTTCCCCCTCCCTCCAGCCCCTTTAAATATAATTTGTTAACGTTGGGACTTGTATTAATTAAAGCAGCAGCCGCTGCAGCCTGTGACCTGGGGGCTTGTCACCGTGAAATCAAGTTTAAATCCAGATTTCAAGGGGGAAGAGAGCTGGGGGGGGAGCGCTGTGTCCTCTTAGGGAGGGTGACAGTGACAGCTCCTTGCCGGTCCCTGGCCCCCCTGAGCCCTGGGTGGAGCAAGAGGCAGAAGGACCTGCCCTCCGCTCTCTGGGGTCCTACACAAGGGCCCCTGCCTCAGTTTCCTTGCTGCATGATGGGGAGAAGGACCATAACAGCCCCCCCCGGGATGCCCTGGGAGAAGGTGGCAGGCACTGTGGCTGGCTCAGGACAGGCAGGGGACAAGGTCCCTGCAGTGCTTGGGGCAGGAGCTGCTGGGCTTGGGGCTGATGGTAGCTGCGGACCTGCTTCTCGTCTCCTCTCATCTAGGGCTTCCTTAGACACGGTGAATGAGCGCAAGAGCCGGCAGAGGATTTCCCCCCTCCTATGTAGGGGCTTTGGAGGGATGCACCCCTTTCCGCTCTCCTCCTCTCTGCTTCCCCCAACTCTGACTCTCCCTGTTGGAGTCACTGTGGATTTGCACTGGGGCAGACTCACATATCACCCATGCAAGTGGTGGGGTGGGTATAAACACCCTTGGGAAGCTGGAGAAAGCAGCAGCCTGACCCTGACAGCTCCCCTCCCCCCTGAGCAAGCTGTAAGTCAGCAGGGACCCTGGGGCTGAGCCCTTCCTCCAGAGCTGGGTGAGCGCTGAGCTGGGGAAGTCAGTCCCTAGTCCCCAAGAGCTGCTTCTGTCCAGGTACCTGCACGAGGCTCGCAGGATTTGGGGGAGTGGAGGGGGAGTAACCCTTGTCCCCAGGACCTGGCTGCTCCATAAGGCAGCTGTGATCCTTCCTCCAGCATCCTCTTCCAAGTCTCATTTTTGTAATCAAGGTTCAAAGGGCTCCAGCTCCCTGCTCCTCCTAGGGACCCAGCTTTTGGCTGTCTCGGGGAAAAGGGAGCCCTGCCTGGAGAGAGCTCTCAGCAGGGATGGAGCTCTCCTGAGCAAGGAGCGGGGCAGTGCTGAGCTCCTGATGGACCCTGCTGCAAGCTGCAGGATGCTCCTGGGCATCCTGCTGCCTACTGCTCAATTTGCAGGTCCTGTGCTTGGACACTGTGGATCCCAGGATCCTTCAAGCCATTCCCTGGAGCTGGGCAGACACTTCCTCCTCTTCCATCTCCCTCTCCGCATCCGTCTGTCCTGTGTACCACTGTCTTAGCTCCAGGCACCTCTCTCTGGACATGCTTTGTCCATCTCCCCATACTCCATCTACCTCCCTGTTTCGCCAGGCAGCATCTCTACTTGTATAAGTACTTGCACCCCTGCCACGGACCGTGTGCCTCCCCTTGCACCCATCCATCTGCTGGTCTCTGTGCTTCTGTGGTGACAGGTCCGGTGGGGCTGGGATGTGACCATGGATTTGGGCTTGAGGGTGTTTGGCAGGGTGCTTGGTTCCGAATTTCCCAGCTGAGCTGGCAGGAAAAGGCTGGTCCCTCTGGTTACCTCCCTTGTGAGGACCAGCAGTGCCAGGGGGATACGGGAGATGCAGGGAGGAGATCAGCCAGCAGCAGGGACGGAGCTGGACCTGGGATGGGTCTCCTGCTCCGGGGTCTCTGGATTCTCCCAGGGGGAAATCCACGCTCTCTGGGGAAGGCAAGCCGGGGCAGGCTGTGCCCGAGAGTCTGCACTGCGTGGCCGGGGTGGGAGATCCCTGGGGGAGCACACAGAGGGGTTGCAGCCCCGGGAGATGCTGGGCTCCAAGGGCAGGAGGGCCAAATTTGGCTGCCGCTGGGCACAGGCTGCCAGGGTGTCTGGGCTGTGCTGACATGGCTGGAGAGGATTGCAGCTCCAGTGCTGCTGGGGCAGCTCTGCCTGGCTGAGCTGCTCTTGTGCCTAGGTGTTTCCCAGCCTTCTCTATAGGCAGCGGGCACAATGTGGGTTGAGGAACATCTCCCCTCCCCATGTGCGTCCTCCCCCAAGCTCTTCCCCCTCCCCGAAGGGGAAGTGAGCGGTTGGCACATTCCTTGCTCCGAGCTCACGGGTTTCCCTTTCCCTCCCAGCTCCTGCTCCAATGAGATCCTGGGCCTTAAGCTGCCGTCGGAGCCGGTGCTGAACGCCAACACGGTGTGCCTGACCCTGCCAGGGCTGACGCGGCGGCAGCTGGAGGTGTGTGTGCGCCACCCTGACGTCACCGCCTCGGCCATCCAGGGCATCCAGATCGCCATCCACGAGTGCCAGCACCAGTTCCGTGACCAGCGCTGGAACTGCTCCAGCCTCGAGACCAAGAACAAGATCCCCTACGAGAGCATCATCTTCAGCAGAGGTAAGGGCTGGACGATCTCCCTCCTCTTCCTCTTCCTCTGCTCAGCCCCTGCTCTCAGGAGCCCTCATGGGCTCCCCATGGGCCTCTGCACAGCTCTTCCCTGGCCCAGGGGACCAGGCCAGCTCTTCAGCATCCCCATGGATGAAGGCAGACAGAGCCTGAGAAACCTCAGGGTCTCTCAGACCAAGCAGCGCTGCACTGTGGCAAAGCTGGGCTCTTCTCCATGCATGTTTGTACCTATGCTGGCCCTTGTCCTGAGCTGCTCCTCCCTGCCCAGCCCCAGCTGGTCCCAAGGCTCCTTCCAGGCCCCACTGCTTTCTGACATCTTCCCCCCACGCGGTGTAGGCTAGCGTTCGGAGTGGTGCCATGGGTGTGCAGCACAGTTGGTGAGTCTGAAGGTGGATGCCATGCTCTGGGATTTGGTTTGGTGGATGCAGTGAGCATCTTGGCTCATTCCTGCTCTGGGGGTGGTGTTTCAGTGCATCATGGTGAGCAGAAACACCCCTAGCTAATGGGATGTAGCTCTGCGAGCCCATCACCCGTGCGTCCTGCCTTTGTGTTGGCTCCCCGGTGCAGAGAGCTGAGGGCTTTCTGTTTTGTAGGACCCCAGAGCATGGTGGCACGGAGGGGCAGGGGGACAGGCTGTCCTGGAAGCTCGCCTGCCCACAGAGCCCCCACTTGCACTGCTGGGAGAGCTCTCCTAGCCCTCCACTGTCTGCCAAGCCCCAGTGCCCAGGGTCTCCTCGTCTCCCTTGCAGGCATAGCCGGCTCTGCGTCTATCAGAGCCTCCCCGGCTGATACTCTTTCCCTCAGGAATGGACTCTGGGGGTGCAGAGGGGCTGCCCTGCACAGTGCAGATCGGGGTTGTGATCTGATGGGACCTTCTGTAGGACTTGAATGTATCTTCTCACTTAAGTACCGTTCTTGAAGCTTGGGCCTTGGCACACACCAAAGGTCCTGTTGCCCCAGGTTGTGGGCAGGAGAGAACTATGTGGTGCCAGTGGCAGGCAGGCAGGGTGCTGAGGGAGGCGAAGTGCCCAGCAAACACATCGCTCTTCCAGCTCCTGAGGAAGGAGAAGACTACCAAAGCTGCTGCTCACCTACCCCCTTTGGGAGCCTCCTAGCCTGGTGCCCAGCAGAGAGGTGCCTCTGTCCCCCCTTCCTCAAACATCCATCCACACCCTGCAACATCTCTCCCTGGGACTGAGAGAAGAGTCTCACAGAGGAGAGGTTGGCAGCTTGAGGTTTACATGCCTTTGAGGGGATGCGGTGGCAGGAGCCCCCAGGCAGCTGTGGCAGGTGGGGAGATGGCTGGAGAGGGGAGCACAGAAGCGTTTTGGTGCCAGGATGTCCCTCATGTCCAGGGCAGATGGGCAAAGCCTTGCTGGAGGGGATGCTACCTTGGGGCACGCGTGGCATCAGGGCTGCGGTCCTGCTGTGGAGCGGCCGCTGGTGTCTGGAGAAGGGCAGCATCTCTTCCCTCCGTGAGCAGCGCCCAGGTTAAGGCCTGGCAGGGAGGGTGGGGACCGTCAGCCCTGATAAGCATCGAGGTATTTCCAGGTCCTCTGAGGAATGCGGTTCACTTCTAGTCTCCTCAGGCGGCAGGAGACAACAACTTGCTGGCTCAAGTCGCTCACACACCCAGGCGAGCTTCCCTGCTCCAGGTCCCACCAGGCTGGGTGAGAAGCTCCAGCAGCAGAGAACATTGACCTTCTGCATCCTGCCCTCAGCCCACCAGATCTGGTGGTGGCCAGTGACTTGCAGCTCACTTGTGTCTCAGGTGCCACTGCAGCCCTTCCCACTGTCAGGGCTGTGACCTGTGGGTGTGGGGACTCCCGCAGCCCCTCGACTCTTGCCCCAGTCCTGAGCTCTTGGGTATGGCTCAGCCCAGGCTCCCAGCACCAGTGGGATCCCATTCCCTGGGATGGAGACCCAGCACCCGGCACCAGGGAAGGATGGAGGTAGGGCTGGAGCAGCAGAGCAGACGGGCACCTCATGGCACTCCTGTTTTGGCAGCAGGGGGTGCAGGATGAGCCCCGAGCACCCAGGCCATCCCATGCGGGTGCTCGGAGCCATTCTGGCATGGAGCAAGCCTTGAGGCTGGTGCTCTGGCCCACTTCCAGCCCACTCGTGTCCCTCAGTAACAGAGCTGGAGCTCTGAGCTCCGCCTTGCAGCTGTTACGGACACAGCCATCAGAGCAGGGATGCTGGGTGCGTCTCCTGAGCTCAGAGCCAGAGGAGAAGCGAGCAGCAGAAGTGAGGGGTGCAGGCTCTGTGCCGCAGGCATTAATGCATCTGACCCCCGGGGACCAGGTCTCTGCTCTGCACCCTGCCCCATCCTTGCCATGCCTGGGAGCGCAACGTGCTTGTAGGATCATTGTTTGTAACCTGAAGTGACAGACCCCTTTAATCTTTCATTCCTTTTCCCACTTCTTCTGCCATCAGTTCATCCGTGCGTGAATCTCACTTTAAATTATTTGTAGCTGGCTTCTCCCTCCCGCTTTCCCTGCTTGGCTCCGCTCCCCACCTCCGCCCCATCCTCCTGCATCTCTCGCATCTTTCCCATTGCGGGCATGAGCCATGTGGGGTGCAGCACCAGTGCCTGTCCCACGCTCTGCCTGGCATCCAGGTGCTTGGTGGAGCCAGGGGGCTCATCCCCTGGGGACAGAACAGGGGACAGTGGCAAATAAGTGCCTGTCTCCCCATCCCGCTGATCTGATCCCAGAAGTTTGAGTGCAAGCTCTGGGGAGCCAGGAAGGAGCAGGGAGGCTTCAAACTGGGCAGGGCTGGGAATCTGGCAGGGCTTCTGGGCAGCATAGCTGGGGACAGGGATCCTGACAGCATCCTGGGCAGAGCACAGACCTGCCGGATGCGTCAGGGAGATGCAGCTGTCCCTGGGGTGCAGGGCACAGTGGCTGCGAGGCACAACAACAGGTTAGCAGAGGGCGAGCCGAGGGGGTTGCCCAGGGATTTACTACCCCTGCTCTCACAGAGCCGCTTTTTTTTTTTTTTTCCAGACACCCCCATGGGCTGTGGGTTTTGCCGGTTTCGTCTTTTGATGCTGCACCTTGGGGTGTGGGGTGTCCCTTGTACCCCTCACTGAGCCTTCAGTGCCATCTGCCCCCCCTGTCCTCCTTGGCCCACATCCCCTCCATGTGCATCCAGGCTCAGCATTGCCATTGCAAATCCTCCTCCTGTCCTCCCTGGCTCCTCAGCTGGCTGCCTACATCCTCACCACCCTCCTATCCATTCCCTGGCACCGTCACCCCTGCCAGCACCCTCCAGTCATGTCCCTGGTCCCATCCCTCTCTGCTGACCCTCCCTCTCCCTCCAGGTGCCAGCAGAGACATCCTCTCCTGGCCCCAGGGGCATATATAGGAGGATGGAGCGGTGAGGTGGAGGCAGGTGGCTGCATCTGTACCAGTAACTGAGACAGGTCCCCTGTCCCTGCTCCGAGGGTGAGCAGCGTGATCGTGTCCACCTTGCTGGAGAGGGTGGCCTGTTGCCCCCAGTATGTGGTCCCCCCGTAGCATCCACAGACTGCCAGGCACTGTGTGGCTTGGCTGGGCTGAACCATGCTTGGGTGCATGCCAAAAATGAAGCTGCGGATGGCGGTGGGTTACCGAGCCCTTGTCCTTGTCTGGTACATGTGCACCCATGGGTGGGTGCGATGTCAGCAGGGCTGGGACCGTCCGGCTGCTGGGCAGGGCCTGTCTGAAGTGTGCTGAGGGATCCCTCTTCCCTGAGCATTCCCCTTTGCTCATCCCAACCCCATCTATGTGGAGCTCTGAAAGAAATGGGACCCCCGTGGAGGGGCTGGGTGTCCTTGAAGGCTCCTGAGGGGACATGGCTCTGGAGTGCAGCATCCCGCTGTTCCTCCTGCAGCCTTTGGAGGGACAGGTGATGCTTGCATGCCCTTGATTTCATACAGCAAGGAGGGGGGAACTCCCTGCAAGGCTGGAAACACCAGGTCCTGGGGCCCAGCCAGCTGCGAGCTGGAGCTTGGGGAGGCTTCGCCGTGCCGGGGGGGGCAGGTGCTGTTACGGCTGTCCAGGGCGATGTTGCCAAGCTCAGGACCCCGGCACCTGGCTCTGCAGAGCCCCGGCCAAGCTCCAGTGCCTGCAGACTGCAGCGCCTGGCCCGGTGCAGCTGCAGCTGGGCTGCTGGCAGGGTTTTCAGTACCCCCAGGCAAGCCAAGGGCTTTGCCCACCTGGCCCCAAAGTACACGTGGGTGCTTTGGATGCTTGGCTGCATCCCTGCGGGTGCCCCCATCCCCTGGACCTTCCCCCAACTGATGGTGGCAAGCGAGACCCCAGGGACAGGGCAGCATCCCTGGAGGTGCGGGGCTGAGCCTGGCTCCCTGCAGCCCGCAGAGCGGCAAGGGCTGCCGGCTCGGAGCGCCGTGGGCGGATGGGGAGCGAGGGCTGCGGGCTGTCCCCGGCACACTCAAGGAGGTGCAGGGAGGCAAGTCGGGATCTGCAGGGAGGCGTTTAGCGCCTGGCGCTGGGCCAGACCCTGGCAGGTTCACCTGCAGTTTAATTAGAGAGAGGGGAGGGGATGGAGCGGGGCTGGGGGAGAGGCGGCGTGTCGGGACTGGCTGTCTCCACGGGCCTTGCGGGAGGTGGCGGGAGAAGCTCTCTGCCGCCTCACCAGCCAGCAGGGCCGGAGCGATGTGCTGCTGGCTTTATGGGGGGTGCTGCCCATGGAGGGGGTGGCTGAGCATCCCTGGGGTACCCCAGGGTGTGCCCGGACCAGGCTGTCCTGCCTGCTCCCTCAATGCCACCTGGGTGCTGTGGTGGCGAGTGCTGGGAGGGCGTCGCTGCCCAGGTGCGATGGTGAGCAGTGGGAGGAAGGCCATGACTCCAGCCCTCCCTACCCCAGCAGTCCATGGAGCCCACAGCTGTGCCTGAGCCAGGTCCGTTGCCTTGGTCCCGCATCCGCATGAGAGATGGAGAAACTGCGGCATCCGTGGCAGGGCCAGTGCCAGCTGGGGCTTGGGGTCCTGCTGGATGTCCCTTCATCTCCTGGGTGCACCTTGACAGGGAAAATTTTCCCCTGCTAAGAAAGCCACTTTGGGATCTGATCTGGGGCCGAGATTTCAGATCCATCCTCCTTGTCCAGCACGGTCCTTTAAGTACACGGCAGGCTGGATGCTGGCGGTGGTGTCAGGGTGGTGTCCTCCATTCCTTCTTCCCTGCAGGATGCAATACTTCCCCTCACACCTCCTGTGGCTACAACCTCTTCTGCGATCTCTGGAGGGATCTGGTGACTCAAACATCAGCACTGAGGTCTTAAGTGGCTGGGGCAGCTGGAGAGCCTCCCTCCGAAGGGCTCGGGGCCGGCTGCCGCACACCGCGCTTGGCTGCGGTTCCTGGAAGCTCCCACCCTCACCGAGCCCACGAGGCTGGTGGTTGTCGCCTGCAGCCACGTTGCTCGCTGCTTTGCTGCAATCCTCTGGGCTCTGGCGTGGCCGGGGTAGAGCGAGGAATGTAAACTGAACCTCCGAGCAGAACCACGCTGGCATGGCTGCTGCGGTCCCAGTGCTGCCCTGGCCCCTCCTCCCCGTTGCTCACAGCTCTCCATGAGAGCGGGCAAGGGAAGGAGGGGAGAAGGCAGGGAGGAGCGGTGGGGCCAGGCAGAGTGATACTGAGCAGGGAAATGACCACAGTGAGGTGGGGACAAGACTCCCAGAGCACAGGGATGTCAAGTCCTGGGGACCAGCCCGTCCCCTGCCCGCAGCCCGGGTGTTGGCAGCTCCAGGGACAAGGACCCGTGCTTCATCCATCAGCTCACGTGTGGCTGGAAAGCAGTGGAGGAAGGAGGAGGGCTGGGGCTTGACCCCAAGGGTTTCCCAGCCGTGGAGGGACCAAAGGAATCCGGTCTTTTTATCTGTAAGGAGACGGGCTTGCTAGATGGACTGGGTGGGGTAGAGTTGCTGTCTGGGCTCCAGAAGGGATTTTTAAGGAGATGCTGCATGGGAAATTATTTCTTAGGCTGAGGAAATGTGTGAGAAAGAGGCTAATGGAAAGGCAGGGCTGAGAGGAGCGTGTCGTGCCAGGTGGAGGGTTTGCGGCCACCATCTCCGGGCACCGGCTGTGCGAGGAGCCGGGGACACTGAGCGGGGTGGCAGCGACAGGTCCCTGCTCTTGGGCTGTGCCTGGCCTTGGCTCATGAAGGGCTGGAGCTGGCCCGGATTGTGGGGGCGGAGAACTGATATGGGGTGGATTTGGGGATCCTGGAGACCTTCCCATGCTGGTTCTCCATCCTGCACCGCTCACCTGGGGGCTGAAGTTCCCCAAATTTGGGCTGTCCTGCTCTAACAGCGATGTGGGTGTGTTGCAGGCGCTGCCTGCCAGTGCTCTCCCCGGGGAGGCTGCGCAGCGTACGCACCAGCAGCCCCATTACCTGCCCGCTGAAAAATGTTGTTCAACTTGTGCATGGAAAGAAGCAGGCTGAGAGCAAGCTTGTCCCACACCGAGGGAAGCTGGGAGAGGCTCCCGCTGGCTTTTAAGCAGCGCCTCGTTAATTTTTTAAATGCACCAGTATCAAATTAACACACAAAAGAGCAGCATGACTTTAAATGCAGGTTTCCGAGCTGCGTTTCGTTTCCCTTTAATAAGATCATAGCGTTTGCTCAGTGGGTGGCAGTGAACCACGGAGGAGACATGCATGATGGGCAGCATTGCCCAGGACGGGCGACAGCAGCGGGGAGCAGTAGTACTCTCACCTCTCATGACTCCGCGGCGCAGGCAGGGAGCTGGCAGAGTTCCTGCCTGGGATCTGTGCTTTGGGGTGTTTGCCCAAGCCCCCCATTTGATGGCACAGATCTGCTGGAGAAAACGCCCCAAAACCTCTCCTCTGTTCAGCTGTAGCAAAGCCAGGGCTGATCAAGCTGCTCTTGTCCAATGGAGGGAGAGAGGCTTGTGAACTCCAGCTATTTATTTGTTCGTGTGTGAAGCCACGGCACAAAATCTGGCTCTCCCTCCTTCCCCTTCTCGTGCTGGGGCCGGTCACTGTGCACTGAAGCAAAGGGCAGTGTGGGCTCCCTGCTTGGCCTGGGAACCACAAATAAAATACTACTTTGCAGTTAAAATAAAATAGAAGTTCCCAGGTAGGGGAGGCTCTTCACCCGGCTGCAGCAAAGCCAAGCAGCCCTCGGGCAACCCCCGCTCACAGCCCCGTGGAGCCCCTGCCGTGGGACCCGTCCCTGTCCCCATCCACCCCATCCCCAGCTAATGACACTTGCGGACGTCCTCGCTCCCCGGCGTTTTAACAACAACCAGCTGCCGGCCCTGGCAGCGCGCGGTGCGGTCGCGGCATGCTCTAACTAACTAGGGATGCTCGATTTTTCCAGCGCGGTATCGCATTTAGAGCTTCTTGCGGGAGCTGGTGGGGCTCGGGGAGGGAAGGGGCATGGGCAGACGGATGGGGCTGGACAGGCAGTGCTGCCTGCTCCCGTTATTGTCTGATCCTGCACCCTGTGGGTAAGCAGAAATGGCCCATTCCTCAGCAGAAGTATTCCTCAGCCAGCATTATATTTAATATAGTGGGAAACTCTGAGTGGAGGGGGGAGGAGATACTGCCTTTCCCATCAGAGCCGTAACGCTGATGCCTGAGCAATGCTGTGGTGGCATCTCCCAGGGCGATATGAGAGCAGGGTGATGGTGAGAGCTGGGGTCCCGGCCAGGGCAGGGCTGGGCTTCAGGGCAGCAATGTGTCCTGGTGCGGGTGGGGATGGAGAGCACCAAGTGAGGATTTGCTCATGGTCCAGGTGGGAGCTGGTGCATCAGGACAAGGCAAGGCACAAGCTGAACCTCCGGCTGCCTACACCCCAGCATGATGCTGGGCTCATGCAGCCCCCTGCAGGGGTCACGCCACCCAGCCTGAGCCCCGCTCTCTCCTTCCTCGCAGGCTTTCGGGAGAGCGCCTTCGCCTATGCCATTGCGGCCGCCGGCGTGGTGCACGCCGTCTCCAATGCCTGTGCCCTCGGCAAGCTGCAGGCCTGCGGCTGCGACCAGAAGCGCCGGGGCGATGAGGAGGCTTTTCGGCGCAAGCTGCATCGTCTCCAGCTGGAGGCCATGAACCGCGGCAAAGGCATGGTTCACGGGGTTCACATGGAGCACATGCCGGCCGAGACCCCCGGCCTTCAGGACTCCTGGGAATGGGGAGGGTGCAGCCCCGATGTGGACTATGGGGAGAAGTTTTCCAAGGATTTCCTCGATTCCCGGGAAACCTACAGGGACATCCACTCCCGCATGAGGCTGCACAACAACCGCGTGGGCCGGCAGGTGAGTGGGTGCTGGGCAGGGGTGCGGGGCGATGGTGGCGGGGACAGCATCCCCAAGACACACGAGGGAGGGCTGCGAGGGGCTTGTGCTGGCTGTGGTGGGACATGTGTGCGCGGCTAGGATTGCCCCCAAGGCACCCCCTCTCCTCAGTTTTGCCCAGAGCAAAGGCAGTGGCGCAGCCCTGCTGCAGAGCATCTTTGCTGGGGAGGGCACCTCCAAGCATCACTGCTGTCCCCCTGCTAAGGGACACTTCCCCAGGCCACTGTCACCTGCCTGTGCTGCAGCGGTGCTATGGGGGTGGCACGGCGATGAGTCCAGCTCCTGCCACTCAGGGACTGGGTGAACTGGTGTCGGGCAGCTGCGGCGCGGGGGAGCTATGGTCGGGGAGGAGAAAGTCACTGGCATGGTGTGAGAAGGCAAGTGCTGCAATGCACTGTCCCTAGCGAGGGGACACAGCACAGGCTTCACAGCACCCAGCCACGGCTCTGCCTCTGGAGAGGGAGCCGGTGCCTCGAGGAGACAGACGTGAGCGGGACTGAGCCAGGCAGAGGGCACCTGTGCCAGCTGGGAAGCACAGCATCCCCTCGGGAGCAGAGGTGACAGCACACAGCCTTGTCCCCCCGGCTCTGAGGGGGTGCCGGAGCCTGCCTGGGCGAGCAGGGCAGCCTCCCCTCCATTCTCATGATGTCAGGTATCATTAAAGGTGCTAATTAGTAGCTCGCTCTGTCTGGAAGCTGATGTTTAAAAGCAGCCTGACATTGGGGACAAGAAGCACGCAGGCAGGAGGGGCTGGGAGGATGCCTGCATTTCCCTGCCCGGCTTTGCTCCCCAGGGAGACCCCATCCCATGGATCCAGTGGGATGTTCCCAAGACCCCAACCACACACTACCAGGGCCGCACAGGGGAGTGTGTAGTGGCTGCGGGAATAAGTAATTAATGATCAGAATTCCACAGGGAGTGTTTCCCCGGGATGGCTCAGACATTTGGATGTGCCTCTTGCTTTGAGCATGTTTAAAGGCAGCTATGAGATGGGGACGCTGCAGAGCAGGACCTTGACGTGTGCCCTTCCCTGGTGCTGGAGCTGAGCTTTACCACTGCGAAGAAGCCGTCCCAGTTTGGCCAAGCTGTAAATGCCTGGGGAAAGCCAGAGCTTTTTGCTTGTTTGGCTTTGTTTGCTTGCACGTGGTGAAGGCTTGCTCAGTGTTAGGTAGCTCAATCCTCCACAGGCTGCTCTGCCCCAAGCCAGGCAAGACCTTCCGTCCCAATTCTGGCTGCAGGGCTCATCCTGGCTCCCCTCCGGCTCTGCATGCCCCACATCACTGGGGCTCTTGGCAGCGCTCAGAAATTTGGGGTCTGCATTGCCCGTTTCCCAAGGGAAGTCACACAGCCCCCTGCAGAAGGAGAAGGTGGGAGAGAAATATTTGCATGGGGGGGGATGTCACCACGCGGTGCCTGTGGGATCCGGCAACAGCAAAAATGCCTGGCTTCTGCTTGTCCCCAAGAGCAGGCAGGCATGGGACTGGCAATGTCAGCTCTTGGTGGCTTCAGAGACAAGAGCTGGACTGAGGGAAGAAGCCTGGGATCTGGAAGCAGAGGCAGAGGAGGACCAAAGGGCTAAAGGAGGGGATGGTGCCAGTGCAGGTGGGCAGCAATGGCTGGTCAGGCTGCCCAGCTCAGGGACCCTGTTGAGATGACGATGTGAGCCCATCTGCAGGTCGGGTTGTGGTGGTTGTGGGTGCCATGCATTGGAGCAAGGAGATGATGCTGTGCTTGGTCTGTGCCTGTCGGTGTCATGTTTATTGCTGGGGCTGGACCTGGCTGTCCACAACGCCTGGGGCTGGGTTCTCCAGTTCCTATCCTGCTCTTTTAGCAACGCTGTGGGTCCCACACCCACCCAAGCCCTCCTCACTCCTAGGACCATCTTTCTGCTGCAGTAAGGAGCAATCTGCTGGGATCTCCCAGGAGACGAGTGGCCATGCTGGATGCAGCAGCTCTGTGGTCCTCCCCTCCAAGTCCCGAGGCTTGAACCCCTTGAGCAGAGCAGTGATGTGGACATACACGCCATGTGCCATGCCCTGCCACATGCCATCCCTCTCTGTGCACCGAGCAGCTGCGGTACCCAGGGCTCTCCAGCATCTCACTGATGCTGAGCATCCTTTCCGTGGTCCCTGTGTGTCCCAAGGGTGCTCTGCGTGTGGGTAAGCCTGGCTCCTGGCTCAGACTCTACAATGCCGGGGGTGTGTGTGTGTGTGTGTGTGAGAATCCCACCAACAGCCACATCCAGTGACCATGGGATGTGGGTTTCTGTAGTGTAGTGGTTATCACGTTCGCCTGACACGCGGAAGGTCCCTGGTTCGAAACCAGGCAGAAACACGCTGATTTTTTCCTCTTTTGCATCCAGCTATGAAGCCGGAGAGGGGATTGCAGCTGCAGGGGATGTGCAGCATCCTCCAACGGTGGCAGTGGTCACCTTGGTCTTGAGTTGGAATAGGAAGCCCCGGGGCAACTGTTGGTTGCCCCGGGGCTTCCTATTCCAACTCAAGACTGAGGTGGGTGTCCTGCATCCCTGGGAGGGAGCAAGTTCCCCAGCGAGGAGCAGCTGGAGTGTGCAAGAGGCTTTGCAGGTCCTCCTAACCCACCAGATCAGAGAGCACGAGAGGATGAAAGGCAGCCAGGAACTACCCATTACCCTCACAACAAAGACCTATGATAAAGCTCTTATGAGCGTGTCTGGGAGGAGCTGGGAATGTGCGAAAGAAAGCACCAGCGAGTCCGGGCATGTGCCGAACCCGGGTGTCTGTGAAACGGGGGAAGGATGTGGCTTGGTAGGGGTGCATGGAGGAGATCTGATGGCAAAAGCATGGGGCTGAGGCTCAGATGGGTCCTTCTCGGGTCTCCTGGCTCTGGCAGGGTCCTGTCCCCCCTGCACTGCCCATGCAGGAGGGAGAACAAGCCATCCCTGGGCAGGGATGGATGGGTGCTGTGGTGCTGGGGCTCAGGATGCTTGGTGGTGATGGCTTGGGTGATGGAGATGGCACGCACACACTGCCTTCTCCAGCCCCTGCTGTGACCAGCTGTAGCCCCAAATGAGCCCCTGTCCAGCTGTCACGCCACTGTCCCCATCCTGGTGGTGACCACAGCCCTATATGCAGATTTTCCCTGGTCCAGCCAAGGGAGCAGGGAGGGGACGTGGGAAAGGATGGGGTCCTGGTGCCAGCGTGTTCCCGTGGATGGTGGCAAGGATGGTGGCAAGCAGCCGGTGTTCCTGGTCGGCACACCCAGGGCACGGCAGAGAGGCCGGGCAGCTCATTACCTGCGAGGTGGAGGCTGTTCCCGGCAGGAGACAGGACTCTCAGCAGGATGAAAGCCAAACTCCAGCCCAGCCCAGACCTCTCTGCTGTGTGCCCCGAGCTCCAGGTGTGTTTCCCTGACCTGCCTTCATTACCATAACTGCTTAGCAACGAGGAGATTTACTCAAAAACAAGAAAACAAGGAGTAAAAACTACCCACCCCTACCAAAACAAGGCACTCCTCGCACACGCGTCCCCCCCAGGGAGGGGGCAGGAACAGGCAGCGCATGTCAGGCCTGAAGCCGGGCAGCCGGGCAGGGCTGGCATCGTGGGACGGGACCTTGCGCAAGGCCACGTGTCCCCTGGGCTCCCCCCAAGCCCCAGAGCGTGGCCCTGTGTGGGGGGATCAGCCTGTGATAGTCTTTGCAAGCCCCAGCCCGGCTCCCGGCGGGGCTTGGGTGGCCCCATGGGAAGGGGACTTGCTGGACCCTGTGTGAGCGTGTGGGCATGGGGGCACGCGACCCAGCAGGGAATCCCTCGGAACAGAGCAGAGGATGGTATAAACTGCCTCTTTCCAGGCTGTGCAGGGATGTGCGGCCACTCCATGTCCCTGGAGATTGCTGGGCATGAGCTGTTTCCCTTGGCACAGCCACAGCAGCATCCCTTGCAGGGATGGGGGACCAGGGGGGACCCCAGCATGCAGCCTGGGGGCTCAGCAGGAGCCCAGGGTCCTCCTTGTTCCTGCACTGGCCTCTGGTCTCTGGCCCCTGCATGAGCCAGTCTGCCCAGCCAGCCCAAACCACAGCTGCAGCCCAGCCCACACACCCTGGCCCTCCTCAGGGGTGGACATGTGGCACCGGCCTCACTGTGGCCTCCCCAAACCACAGGTCAGGGCTCTGAGCATCTCCAATCCCTGCTTGAAATTCGGGTGATTGTGGAAGGCAGCGCCTCGGCCACCCGGCGCTGCACCCAGGGCTCCCATGGGAAAACAGGCAAGAGCCGAAAGCAGAGCTGCTCCTGGGACTCTTGGAGCTGGGGCTTTACGGCAGGAAAGCCCTGGGGAGAGGAAAGCATCCCTCCAACCTGCCCCGCTTGCAGCGCTCCTGGCCGGTGAGGTGCGTGGGGGACCCCTGTGCTGGGGGGTCCCAGTAGGGCTGCAAAGATGCAGCAACACCGGCTTTAACTGGGGTCTGTGGTCATGTTGGTGCTGCTGGAGCCAAGCCGCAGTGGAAGGTGAGATCCAGACTCCTTCTCCTCCCTGTGGTCAGGTAGCTCACCCTCTCCTTTAGGTGCTGGTCCCTTGCTGGAGTGTAAAAGCCAGTTGGTACTGCCAGGATGGGAAGGGACAGGGTGTGGGACATGGGTGACGTTGGGCACAGCAACAGGGTGCAGCCTTGCTGGCTTTGCCACTCCAGGGCTCTGATGGCTGCTCGTGCCAGCCCTTGGTGTTCCCATAGTGCCAACCCACAGAGAGCTCCATGATGGCTTCTCCGGTCCCCCAAAAATGTCTCCTCCATGCTAACCCCTCTGCCCTGCCCTCCCCTCCCTGCCCAGGTGGTGATGGACAACATGAGGAGGAAGTGCAAATGCCACGGCACCTCGGGGAGCTGCCAGCTGAAGACGTGCTGGCAGGTGACACCCGAGTTTCGCCTGGTGGGGTCCCTGCTCAAGGACCGCTTCTACGGGGCCACCCTTATCCGACCCCACAACCGCAATGCCGGGCAGCTGGAGCCAGGCCACGCTCGGCACCGCCGCCGGGCCGGCATCAGCGAGCTGGTTTACTTTGAGAAGTCACCCGACTTCTGCGAGCGGGAACCAGCCCTGGACTCCTTGGGCACCCAAGGGCGCCTGTGCAACAAGACCAGCCCGGGCATGGACAACTGCGAGAGCCTGTGCTGCGGCCGCGGGCACAACATCCTGCGGCAGACCCGCAGCGAGCGCTGCAACTGCAAGTTCCACTGGTGCTGCTTCGTGGCCTGCGAGGAGTGTCGCATCACCGAGTGGGTCAGCGTCTGCAAGTAGCCGGGCAGGGATGGGTGCCCACCCCAGGGTGCCAGGGACAAGCACGCCTGCCCGCAGGGGGGGAGGGAGATGGGGATCGGCGCTGGGGGGGGAGATGGAGCTGCGGTACCTGCTTCCCTCCGCTTTGGGGGGAGCGGGAGAGGAGATGCTCGGCACCCTCCAAAATCAGCACTTTGTTGTCACCCGGGGAGAGCAGGGCTGCCCACTGCCTGCTGCCTGCCCGGCCCCGCATGAGAGCACCAAGGCTCCCAGCCCCAGGGAGCGCACAGCCATGCTGTACAGACCACCGACACCAGCACTGCTCGGGGGGGGCGGAGGGTGGGCACAGGCGTGGGGGAGCGCCCGCTGGCACCCAGCGGGACGGGGCAGGGTGGGGTGGGGGACAGCAGGGCATGGGGAGCCCGGGGAGGGGGGGGGCACACGCACTGGCACCGTGCACAGGTTCCTCTGGCCACATGCGAGGCTGTGCTCTGAGCAGGATGGGGATGGAGCATCCCATGGGATGGAGAGGGGGCACAGCTCCCCAGGCTGGAGCTCACCTCTGCCAGGGCAGAGCTTGGGCCAGCTTGGGCTGTAGCATCGTGGCTGGAGGGGAGGGTGCCCGGGGCTGTGCTGTGCGTGCCTGTGTTATTGTATGGTAAGTTATTTTCTGATTGTGAATAAAAGTGGATTGGAGACAGCATGGGGTCTTTCGGGGTGCGGCACCCTGCTCTTCCTGCTGCCCGGGGCGCTTTGCTCCTGCAGGGTGCCAGTAGGATGGAGGGGGACCCTCAGTACTGCCTACCCACTTGTGTGAGACTTTCTCCCCGGTGCTCTGCTGCCATTCCATAACAACAGCCCTAGGAGCTGTTTGCAGACTGGCAGGAGGTGGGGACCCCCCGTGGGCACCCCAAGCCCTTGCAAGGTGGCTGCTGGGAGGCTCCTGCCCAGCCGGATGCACGCTGGACCCCATCCATCCCACGGGAATCCCAGCTGTTGGCCCCACGCCCACGGCCGTGTCGGGGCTGGGGGCTGCACCACTGCCCCCTGCGCTCCTGGGGAAGGATGCTGGGGCTGGAGAGCAGGGAGAGGGGAAGGCAGCGAGGACAGGCCAGGCAATGGGGGTCCGCAAACGGCACCTCACTGCGGTGGCAGGGAGGGCACCCATCTGGCTGCGGCAGCCTGCGGGGGCCAGGCGGTGAATCATGCTGCTGGTATCTCCTGGCTGATAACTTCCCCGCTCCTCCCACGGCTGTGCGCCCCTTGGGGCTACGCAAAAAAAAAAAAAAAAAGTGAATTAAAAAAAAAATCGAGGAGGAAAATACCAGGCTGGAAGGAAGCGAGCGCCCCGGGCCCAGCGGGGAGCGGCCCCGTGTCCTTGTTTCATAACGCTTCCGCAGGCAGTGGGGAGCTGGGTCAGCTGGGACTGATGCTCTGCCCTTCACCACCCCTGGGCGGGATGGCTGACTTTGCCCCTCCAGTAGGGACTGGGTGGATGGCGTCCTTGTCCCTGGAGCTAGCTGTGTTTTAGGGGCTGAGGAGAAGAGGAGGGTGGTGGAGGTGATGGAGGGAAGTGTGGGAGCTCCTGTGGCCTTGTGGCACCTGCGCAGCTTCGTCTGCCAGTGCAGCAGGGACAGCAGGGCACACGGCCACCGCAGTGGCTCCTGGCAACAAAGACCTGGGGCTGGTGACCTTGCAGAGACAGGATCTCTGCTTGGGGCTCAGGGCACCCGGGTTCACCCTGTGGGGCATGAAACCCCGGTGTTCCCGCAGGGTGGGTTTGTTCTGGCAGGGCATGTTCCAGCAGTTCATTTTCCCTCCTGAGGTCCTGCTTTTCCATCTCCAGCAATATCCATCTCCAACATCAGGGCCCGTTTTCCAAATCCCCAAGCCCTTTGCCTTTCGCCCTTTGCCCAAGCACTAGTTGGACCCCCTGATGTCCCCTAGCCACCCCATCTCTCCCCTCCCTCCCAAGCTGGCCAAACCCCCATGTCCCCAGGGCTGTGCTGCCCAGAGCGGTGGGGCTCTGCACATCCATCATGCTTCGGCACTTTGTAGGTGGCGTTGGCTTCCCACCTCCCAGGGGCTCCTTTGCAGGCGCCTGTGATCTCAGGGCTGCCTGGGGTGATGACTGACTCACCACCGAGCTCTCCCCGCACCACGCTGGCCCCTTCACTCCCCTGCTTGCTAATCCCAGGCCACCTGTGCTGCAGCAGCTGTGTCCCAGCACACAGCTCCCCTGGCCGGGCTGAGCTGGGGAGGGGACCAGAGTAGGGACAAGGTGTGTTTGATGATGCAGAGAGGGGATGCAGGGCAGGGCCATTCCCCCCAAGCACATCTCGCATCCCCCAGTGAGGGACCAATCTCTGAGCATCCTGGGGCTACAAAGACTGCAGCTTGCTCTCCCCTTGTCCCCCATTTTGGGAACATAGCACTGTGAAATGGCACACCAGTAATGCCAGCACAACTGGAGTGAGACTCCCAGCACAGCCTG
Organism: Aptenodytes patagonicus; assembly: GCF_965638725.1. Classification (NCBI taxonomy): domain Eukaryota; kingdom Metazoa; phylum Chordata; class Aves; order Sphenisciformes; family Spheniscidae; genus Aptenodytes; species Aptenodytes patagonicus. Next base: position 58,063,329 of record NC_134954.1, on the reverse strand, counting down.
GCCACTGAGCCTGGCAAGCCACAGTGCCTGGTGCTGTTTGGTTCTGCAGAGACCCCGTCTGAGCTTGGGACCCTGGGACATTCAGGGGAAAACATAACAAGATAACCCTTGATCTTGGTGGGTCTGCAGGTGGCATGGTCAGGGGTGCAAGTGCTGTGCTGTAGGGGTGCGGTGTGGCAGGGTGCTCTGGGCTGCAGGCAGTGTGGTCTAGGTGCAGGCGGCATGCTCTGGGTGCAGGCAGCTCCAGGGCACAGGCTCCCTGGTCACAGGAGCTCATTCCCTCCTGGGGCCCGCCGGCTCTCAACGCAATACCAACCTTCAAGATCTGTTCTGGTGGCTTCCCTTGCCAAGTGTCTGAGAGCCCCAGGCAAAATGCCAGCGTGCCTGTGGTTATGAAGACAGTGTCTCCATGCTTCCCTAACCGGGAACCAGCTGCCGGGCAGCCATCCTAACAACCGCACCGCTGGGCACAGAGAGCGTGCAGGACACCTCCTCTCTCCACGGCCACTGCTGAGCCTCCAGAGCCAGTTGCCAGCAAGGACTTGGCTCCCTGGAGTCTGGGCATCCCAAACCTCTCTTATTCCGTGGAGCCTGAGTGTAGCCTCCCTCCTTCCCCAAGAAATAAATGCCCCATATACCTCGCTAGGGCCTGGGAAGAGGGGTGATGTCTGGCTTTGCGTAGTTGGAGCCATGGAGGATTTCTGGGGCTTGGATTAGCAATCCTTTGGCTTTGGGCACTCAATGTAACTGGCTTGTCTCCTTCCATGTCCCTCCGTTTGTCTGCTTCACTTCATTCCTGATCCACAGGTGGGAACTGTCCCAGTCCCACCAGAGAGTCATGTTTCCTTACATGGAGGGACTATCTGATCCTGTTGAGCTGCTTCAACCTTGCACCTTCTGGTGGACAGCCCCCCTGTCCCGTGAGGGACACCTCCACCCTGCGGGGCACTGCACATGGGGCTGGGCTGAAATGGGAAGGTTCAAGGTGCTTCACTCAAAAGAGAGGAATGACCATCAGGGTAGAAGAGCCCAGGCAGATGATGGAGGTGGTTTTCAGCAGAGGGGACCAGATTTTCCCAACGCTCTTCTATCATCTCCCCGCAGAGGCAAATCACTAAGGAAGTTCCAAAACTAAAAAAGAAATGGCCATTTCTTTCACGTGCATGTTGTGAAAAGGGTAGTGAAGACTTCTAAAGACAGCAGCAAGTCCGTGCTGGCAAAAACAGGTGGAACTTACTCCAGTTTTGTCAAGTATTTTGGCCCAAGCTCTAGAGATTCCTCCATCCCTGAGGGTCCCTGCTGCAGAGGGGACCACCAGCCTGGTGGCTCTGCTAGAGCCGTGCGAAGTCCGGTGGTTTTCTCAAAGTTTGAACTTCCCAGTCCCAGAAGCAGGAGAGCTTCTCAACTCCTTCCAGCAAACTGAAAGTAAATCTCGCTTCTTGCCCCTGCAGTTATGGAGAGCGATGGGAAAACCTGACCTGAGTCTGACCGCCGAAAAGGCAATAGAGAGACCTGAGCTGGCCCAGTAGGTTTGCACTTCTGCCAGGTCTGAAGACAGGTGTGTGGCTGTCCAGATGTGAATACCCCAGGCTGGTGCTCTCTCAGACCCTGGCCTTGTGCCCATCACCAGATACAGCGTGGAAGAGCCAAGGGGACAGCGGATTCCCTCCAGCACAGCAGGTTGCTCTGGTCGTTTCTCTTCTCACCCAAAGCCCCAGCTCATCTCCTTCTTCTGGAAAGCTCCAGCAAGGGTGGGGAAGGTCTCTGGGGGTGGCAGGGGGGGAGTGGGGGGGCTGGGACTTTCCCCAGGAGATCAGAGGAGGAACTTTGGCTGGAGGGTGGGGGGAACCGGTGAGGAGTTGCTACATCATGCCCCAATGAGCCGTGAGTAACTCCTCTGGTATTTCTTCCCCGCACAGAACAGTCATCAGAGCCAGATCCTGCCCGGGGGAATCACTACATGGGAACGCCCAGCCCCATCCAAATTCCATTCCTGCTCCCAGCAGAGTCGATGTGAAGCAGAGCCACAAAGGGATGGTTCCCTGGTACCCCTGTCCCATCCCACCAGCTGGGGTGGCATGAGCATGGCCATGAGCAGGGCTGGCAATGCTGGCTGGCAGAGCCTGGTGGGCTGCTGACCCACAAAAGCAGCCAGATGCACCTGGGCTACTGGAAGTTACTGGAGAGCAAAGCCTCATTGCATCTGCTGGTCCAAGGGGAGCAGAGGGCAGACCCTTCCTTGCCTTGGTCTGGGCAACTGGCCTCCATGCTTCCTCTGGCTGAGAAGCGTGTGGCCATGGCTTGAGACCCTTCCTGAGAGGCTGGCTGGCACTGTGCTGCAACCTGAGCTGCAGAGAGGTGCTCCGAGGCTTTCCTGAAGTTCAGCCCCAACATGTCATGCTTGGCACCAGCACCCGTGCAACCCCCCAAAAAAGAAAAAAAAAGAGTTTGGCCCTAACTGACCTGCTTGGCAAGGCGAAGTACCTACAGCGAGGCAGCAGCTGGCTTGGGAGAGGAGCCCAGGAGTCCTGTGCTCCCCCTGCCGTGCCCAGCTCCTGCCCACCACCCCCTGGCACAGCATCCTGGTGGCATTGCCCTCCATGATGAGGGGTGGGTCACCTACCCAGTGAGGAGGCTACAGCCACCACTGTGTTGAGCTCATTGAGTGACCAGACATGCCAGGAGCAGCCCAACTCTGCAGGAGCGCCCCCGCTGCCTGGGAGGACTGCGGCCTCCTTGCTCAGCCGCAGCTGCACCAGCCCTTGGTGCTCCACGGCTGCGTGCCCCTGGACACGGGGCTGCCACGTGCCTGCAGAAGGGCCAGCAGTGTCTGGAAACAGGTGGGATGTGGAGATGGAGAGCAGAGGGAGGGCTTGGGCTGAAGGCTGTGATGAAGCCAGGGCAGCTCCAAGGGCTGGGGTAGGAAGAGCTCCCGGGGGAGGCTGGACAAGGGAGGGGGAAGGTAGGGGCTGAGCAAGCTGGGAGCAGAGTTTGGGGTTCACTGAGCCCCTTAGGCAGAAGATCTGAGCAGTGGGCAGTGGGTGCAGAGGAGCAGGGTGGGCAGGCACCAGAGTGAGAGCAGGCGGGGGAGATGCGCGAGAAAGGAGGCTGATACTATGTCTGGGAAGGGGGTGATGTGGAGGTCCTCCACAGCCCAAACCCCGATGGCTGAGATCCCCACCAAGCAGGTGGGCACAAAGTCTCCCCAGGGAGCCTGTGGACTCAGAGGAAATGCTCTAACCGTTAGACCACCTTGCTCGTGACGTGCCCCCTGCTGCAATGGCTGCAGGTAGGTTTGGATCCCAATATTCAGTCCTGCATGTGGTCCCCTGCCCCAGGAAACACCAGGGACACCCCAGGCCTCTTGAGGAGTGTGTGAGGGACACTGGTCCCTGGCACAGCTCTGTGACCCACAAGAATAGGGCACCCACCACTTTCCTTTATCCCTTGACCAGAGACTTCTCACAGGGAGTGCCCAACCCTGGCTGCTGCATGAACGGGTGCCTTTTCTCTGTCCTCCAGCTGGAGCTGAAGGGAGCCCCCTTGTTGTGCCAGCAACAGGGAGGGACGTCGGGGTCCACCAGCATCCCCAGCTCATTGTTTCCATGAGGCAGATGGAGGAGGCAAGAGGATGCCTGGCTGTGACAGTGCAGGACACACGTGGGGAGGGGGGTGATCCTGGAAGCAGCCTGGTGGGGACAACAGGACTGATGGGAGAAAGGGGGATAAGCTTTCTGGACATGGATGGAGAACACCTGGGGGGACTTTGTGCCACCCCTCTCCTTCCCCCCATGGCAATGTGAGGTTTTGGGCTGGGGAGGGAGATGATGGAGGGGCAGAGCTGGTGTGGGGGCAGGATGCCAGTGCAGGGGAGGTGGGAGCAGGTGGCTGGACGTCGGGGGATGAAAGCGCAGGGTCCTGGGGGGGAGGTGACAGGAGCGGTGCAGAGGCAGCCAGCACAGCCAGGTGCAGCGGGAAGGGCTGGGGGGAAGGCAGGGAAAAGAGGCCAAGTGCAAAGAGAGCAAAGGCAGCAGAGGAAAAGAGAGCGTGGCCAGAGAGGCAGACATGAAAGGGGGAGTGAGGCAGGGGAGAGATGAAAGGCCCATGGAGCGGGTGCTCCTGCCTCCTCCCCAGGCTCCCGGGGCTCTGTAATCCCCGGGGAGCTGGCTCTTCTCATGTGGTGGCCCGCAGCTGTGTGCGGTCGGCTTAGCCCCACCGCTCCGCACTGGGACTTTCCAGGAGGGGGAGAAACCCAACACAAAACACATGACTTAACCAGTGCCTGCCAGGCCCCGGCGCACGTGGGGTCCGGGGGCACCCCGGTACGCGGCACGCCCCAGGATGCTGCAACTCACCGGGGCCAGGGCCAGCCAGCAGGCACGGTCCCTTCTGCTCCGGGAAGAAGTGGCCCAGAGCAGGGTGAAAGGGGTATGAGCCCAGCCGGTTGATGAGCAGAGCTCCAAGGTGGATATACACGCACGCAAGAGCCGGGTTGAGCCGGGGAGAGCCTGGATCAAACAGCACCGGCGGCAGTACGGGGCCGGCACCTTAGGGGCACCCCCTGAGGGCATGAATGTGGGGGGGTGCAGAGGCCATATGGGCTTGGTCCTTCTCCCCTGCTTCCCCTGTTGAGTGCCATACCCCACCCTCCTGCCTGCTGGGCTTGGCTCTGGGTACCAGGGATGCAGCAGAACTTGGCAGACGAAGTTGGCACCCATCCTGATGGGTCACTGGGTCACTTACTTTACTGCTCAAAAGCAAACCAAGAATGCAGGCCACAACGGATACTGAAGTGGCATTTCCAAGGCACTTGTGACTTGGGATATCTCCGTTCTCCATGCCCATCTCAGGCCACCGGAGGGGGGCTCTTTCCCATAGCAGATGACCTTGCTGCCAAACAGTCTCCTGTTCACCACTGCTGACTGTAGGGATGCTGGGCTCTGCAGGGATGCTGGGCTCTCTTCTCAGATTTGGAGCAGGTGGAGCAGCAGAGCTGGTACCCATGGGGGGTCCTCCATATGTCTCCCTTCCTCCTTGTCTCAGTTTTGCCCATGCCGACCTTCTTTTGCGTGCCTATGTGAACCTGGTGGGCTCAGCTAGAAGCAACTCTGACTGAGCTTGGGCAGCACAAGAAGCTGCCTTTGCCCTCCTGTCTCAGGGCTTTTCCTCTCCCCAACCCCACTTTCAAAACAAAAGAGGACTGGTGCTTGGCAGCATGGCCAGGGATCTCATCCGAGCCCCTGGCAAGAGTGTCACTCTGTAGGACCCTCCCCTTCCAAAGGCTCTCATAGAGCAGGGTTGTGTCAGCTCCACAGGTATTGCCCCTCTGGGGAGATCCCATCTAACTCCATCTTTTTGGCTACATCTGGAAGTGCTCTGACTTCCTCCAGAATACCCCATCCTCCCCGCAGTCCCATCCACCCTCAGCAAGGAGCTGGAAGGGGACTCTCCGTGGGGCAAGGACATCCCAGCCCTAACGCACTATCCCTGCCCCTGCCACATCTGGCTCCCGCTTTGCACCAGTCAGGAAGGGTCGCACCACCCTCAGCCACACGCACGTGAAAGAAGGGGTGCAGCCACCCCAGGATTCTCCCCATGCCTGGACAGCAGCCCTGAAATTGCTCCTGGGAATATCTCCCCGCGCCGGCCGGGAACGCTGCCTCCATGGCCACAGTGGGCTCTCACTGCAGGGACCGAGCTGAAGAGGTGATGAGGGTGCTGCAGTGGGGAAGAGCCCAGTGCACTTGGGGATCAGGGGGTGGCCATCCGCAGCCCCCCATCCCTCCTGGTACGAGCCAGCCCTCCCCAGAAGAATGCTCCAGCAGGGCTGCAGCTGCAGGGAGGGGAGGCGCTTGCCGAGCACCGTGGCATGAAGGCATGATAGGGCATGCTCCGCCGGACCATGAATACCTGTCCCAGGCGGTTAGAGGCACCCAAGGCGTGTACGGGTGGCGCAGGAGCACACGCCTCGTCAAGCCTGGGCGGTGGTGCTCCACCGGGAGAGGAGGCTCTTTCCAGTTCGCCCTCCCACTCGCGCTGGTGAACGGCGAGCTCCCCCCCGCCAGCGACCCACTTCCCCATCACACTCTGCACGTAGCGCACGGGTCTTGCAGGGGGGGAATACCCCTTTTCTCCCTGGCAAAGGGGGTGCAAGTGGGCCTGGCCTGAGGCTGGGGGTGGGCTGGGTGGCCTCACTGGATCCCTCCAGCCTTAGCATCGCTACTTGAATGAATTGCCAAGGGAGCTGCTGAGCGAGGATCAGAAATCAGGAGATATGCAAGGCAGTAAAAGAATGAAGAGAAGCACAAGTAGCGGTGCCTGGTGACTTGCCCTCATTTGCTGCTTGCATGGACATGGACAGCATCCCTGTCACATGCATGGGGACACATCCATGTGAGCCTCATCCCTGCTGCTCACGCACAGCTCACTGTGCCCCTGCTGCTGCAGGATCCTATTGCTTGGGACAGGCTGCACCCCTCTGCCACTCCGTTGATCACAACTGCCTGCACCAGACCAAGAGCACATGTCATCCCAAGAGGTCCCAGACTCTCTGCTCACTTGTGCCCTCAGCCCAGGTACCGATGCACATATCCCCAGGGGCATCCTAAAGGGCTGACTCCAAGTAGAGAATGAGGAAAAAAGCCAAAGCCAAAGTCTCCAGCTGTTTGCAACAGCTGCCTAATAATAAGGATGCACCGCACCATGACACTGCCAGTGCAAATCCTCTGCCGTGGCTAGCTGGGGTAAATACCTGCTGAAGGAAGGGACTTTTGCTGAGTGACATCTCAGAGCAAAGCCAGGTCTGGACTGGTGTTGGTAGCCTTGTGTTGGCTAAAGGTGCTCTCCAGACCTCCTGGGAGCCAAGGTCTGGGAGTTCACACTCTGTACATTTGGGCTAGCAAGGAGGCACATTTCCAGCAGCCAGAACACTGAAGCGCTTTTGGCCAAGACTGGGGAGCCTGCAGTGCTGGAGGCATTTGAGCCAGGCGGGTAGGTAACCTTTGAGGACACTTGTCCTCAGGAGGTGGGGGCTGTGACAGGAGAGGTGCAAAATCAGGAGAAGACTTCTGCCACGTTCCTCCAGCTGTAGGACCCAGAGCAAGCCCAACGTGGCTGTGAAGTGGAAGGGGGCAGCACTATTGTTGCCCCCTCACATCCCGCCCCGCACACACTGCCTGCTCAGCCTTACAAGGAGAAACAATCTGTGCTGTCATGATGTGTCATGCTCACTGCTCATGGGTGCTGAAGCCTGATGGAGCATCCTGGACTGGCTTTGATGTGGCTGCCTGCTAAAACCACTCCTGCAAGGTCCCTGGGCAGCAGCCCTGGCTGCAGGGCAGATATCCCAGATACTGCAGGGGCTTCCCTTCACGTGGTGTTGGTTGGGCTGAAAGAGGAGCCTGGCAGCAATGGGAAACCCGGGATGTGCTGGACGATAAGCAGTCTTTCCCTAGAAGCACTTTGCAGCTGACAGCTCAGCCCTGCAACCTGCCTGCAAGATGGATGCTGTCAGCTCCAGTGCCAGCGCACAAGAGCTCCTGTGGATAACACAGCAAGAAGCAGCCAGGCTGGGAATAGGACCCAGAAGTCCTGGTCCTGGTGCCACTTCCATGCCACGTGTCACCCAGACTGAGAGGGAGCCTGGTCCTTGTGCTGTCTCTGTAGCCTGGTGCTGCTGCTGGAGGGAGCAGGAGGAGATGCCTTGAAGAGACTCCCCCAGAGGCATCTCAGGATGTGAATCCCCATGGCGGGTGAGCCCTGCAGCAAAGCATAGTGCTAAATCAAGGCTGAAGCGACTTTTGTCGCTTGACTTGGGGACCAGAAGCTGGAGAAGGGGCGAGAGAGGAGGTTTGTCCCTGCTCAGCCCATGCACACTTCAGGGGGTACTCAGGCTGCAAGCAGAGTTGCAGCCGCAATCAGTCCGTGATGGCTGTGGTTCCCAGACCCTCCTGACTCTCCATCCCCACTGCAGGCTTCCTGTTGCCACAGTCACAGCACTTTAGGATTTGGGGATTCAGCTCCATCCCTGCCCTTCTGGGGAGATGCCCTTTCGCACCAGGCACCTTTCTCCCCTGTGCCACTGCAAAGCCCAGGGCTGGCCTGGCCCCACACTCACTGGGGACCACAGCATCCCTCGGCCAGGCAGCCAGGCTCTGCGGGAGCCTGGCTCTCCAGCTGCCAGCAGAGCAGCCCTCCCTCAACAGCTGCCCCACGCTGGGGCTGCAAACAAACAAACAAACACCCCAGCACTGAGCCCCAGCAACTCATCCCCTCCTAACAACTGTAATTACAGTGAGGCAGCTGACAAGCAGCGCTTGAAACCTGGTGTGTAAACATGGCTTTCTCCTCCACTGCTCAGGCAAAAGCAACCTCCTTCATGGGAGCAGTAATTTCAGGAGGGGGGTCCACATTGTTACTGTGAGGGCTGTGGCTGGAGACTTTCATCTTGGCCTTTTTATGCCGGGCAGGAATAATAGATGGCAGCTGGCAACACCCCACCTCGCTGCACTGCCTGCTCTGGGCCATTTTCCACCTCCCAGTGGGTAGCTGAGTCTCTTTGCCCTTCCCAGCCCCTGGGCCAGTCGCTGGCTCCCTCTCTCTCGACAGGATGGGTGAGGGCACAGGGAATCTCAAAGAGCCGGGCCAGGGCTGGCACCAGCCATCCAGGAGCTAAAAGAGCCATCTTGTGCCCAGAAGGGTTGGCAGCCGGAGGCACAAAGGGATGGCTGGGCCACATCACCACCCTGGGCCACATCACCACCCATCTCGCTCCCTCACACCGCCACTTCCAGGGCTGTGGCTGCTTCAGAGCCAACGGACCAAGAGCAAGCGCTCAGATACCTCGGTGATGGGCACCCTTCAAGACCAGAGAGGTGTGGCTGCCCACAAGGAGAGGTGACCAGAAGATCCCCAGTGATGTCACCTCTTGCAGAGCGAGCCCAGACTATCACATGTGGGATGTCCCACTCCATGCACAAGGATGTTACATCCCTGCAGTGTCCCCCGGTCCTGCTCCCTGCTCCTGTCTCTCAGCCCTACCCGGAGGTCCCTTGGGTACCACTGAAGAGGAGAGGAGGTGTGCGGGGAGCAGAGGGCAAGGGCTGGGGAGGCTGTGTGGGTGGAAGAGGGTTGGGAGAGGTGATGGAGTGAAAGAGGATTGTCCCGGTTGGGAGAGGTGAGCGCAGGAGACCCTCGCTCCCTGCCTCGCCTCCCAGCCCCTCCAGTGCTCCCTGATATGCAGCCCTGAGCACAGATGCTCCTGAGCTTTGGGCCCCTCTGCCCAAGTGCTGGCTCACCATCACCGTGCGCCTCCTCAGCTCCCCTCCGTGCCCCGCTCCTGCTGCTCGCCCAGCCCGGTGTCACCAGAAGCCTCCCGCGCTGAGCCTGGTGCAGCTGGGTCCCTCTGGGGAAGGAGGTGGTGCATGTCCTGCCGGCGTGGGGAGGAGTGCCGCTCTCTCCCGTGGTGCCAGCGCAGCATCCATGCAGGGAGAGGGAGGGACGGGACAGCCCGCACTGCTGCAGTCACCCCATGGTGATGCCAGGCTGAGAGCTGGCGAGTCCAGTGCCCTGGCATGCCAGATGGGCACGGCTCTGGGCACGGCTTTCCCAGGACACGCAGTGGCAATGCTTCGAGAGACGCTTGGTTTTGTGGGAGCAATTCCTGCTGGCCGTAACGCCCAGATACCATGTGCCGAGCTGTGTGTGCTGGCAGCAAGGGGACAGCGCTGGGCACACGGGTGGTGGCTTCCAGGCACCTCAGGCTGACTCTCTGCACAGTGCCAGGTTGTTAGCCAAGGGCAGGCATATTATGGCTGGGTCAGACTATCTCAGCACACCCCAGCAAGGGCACTGACCAGTGTTGGGATCGTTACTGGAAGCATCGGACGCAAAATGCTGCCTTATGCCCTGATGGCTTGATGCCCTCCTACATCCAGAGCCAGGGTGTTACATCCACCACCCTGGACCACTTCCAGCTCAGGTAACTACACCTGCCAGAACCCCCTTCCCTGCAATTCAAGGGTAGGGCACCATCTTTCCATTGCTGGGGGGGGAGAAGGGATGCTGTTGCCTCCCGGGGGTGCTCGGCCGATGCCTAACGTCAGCCCTGGCAGGCCCAGGGGAGGTGCTGGCTGCCACACTGCCAGGTGCTGCACAGAGGATGCGTATGGTCCAACTCCCCACTGACGTAACTCCTGGGAGGCAGCTGGGATTTGCCAGCGGGGAATTGGCCCACATCACTCAGAGCACTTGGGGAGTCGTGCGGAGAGGAGGTAATTGTTAAATGTGGGCTGAGATAGGCTGAGCAGGGAGGGCAGGAGGCCAGGGAGGTGGCAGACACCTCACCAGGGCTGGCTTGGTTTACACAAGTTGGGCTTTGTTCAGTATCTCCCTGGGGTTTCGTGGCTGGGAGGTACCACCCTGTGCTGCTCTGATGACAGGGAGCCAGGCGGCTGCTTTGCGGAGCCTTGCAAAACCTTCCCCAGCAGCCGTGCCTCACCAGGACGCAGCGGTGAGGGGAGGGGGACAGGGCGGGGCTGCCTCAGGTCTATCCCAAATGCTGGTGCCAAACCCCCTGCGAAACAGCAGCCTCAAAAACCCTTGAGAGAGCAGCATGGGGTGCGGGGGTTATGGAGGGGGTGAAGCCTCCCTATCTGAACTGGGGGACGGTGGTCACAGCCTGACCTTGTCTTGGGCAGCCTTTGTCTGGAATGCAGGTTGAGGGCAGCAGCAGTGGGCTGAAGGCTGTAACCCCCCCATCTCGATCATGGTCCTGGCTACTGGCAATAGCATCACCTGGGGCAGAAGTTTTGGTCCACGTTGGCTTCACACCCAGGGCACAGGGCTGCTGAGAGCCAACAGCATCTGCTGGGCCAGCCCATAGTCCCCACGGTCCCCTGGAAGGACACCAGGCAGGTGAGAGATGCCCCAGTCTGGCAGGAGACAGGCCCTGGCTGTTGGGACAAGCTCCTTCAGCCTTCAAGCCTCCAAGTGCATGCCCGTGCCCGCTAGAGATGATGTCCTGATGGCTAACGGTGCTGGGACATGGCCCCTCCCTGCCAGGGGAAGATTTTGCTGCCTGCAGTGCTACCAGCCAAGAAGGGAAGACCCATCACTGCTTTGGACAAACAGATCAGGTCTCTCTTGTGCCAAATCTCCTTGGCACTGGGGTCTAGCAGACACCTGGATTATGCACTAAAGCACAACAATTCCCCATGGGAGGCCTCAGTTCCCCTGTGTGTGCCCCAGACGGGTCCGTGGGGTGTCCACGGTGCAGAGCTGGCTCTGGGGCACCCATAGCCCTTTCTACCATCGCACGTTGCTGAAGCGGAGCCTCCTGTCCTGCAGGTATAACCTGCCCTTGTCCTCGTCCCAGCGCTGCCTTGCACACGCTGTGCTCATCCACGTAGCCAGGCTCTGTGTTGCTCACCGCCAGCACCCTCCAGCCCGTGCGTCACCTGCAAACCTGGTTGGCAGTGATGCCACCTCTCTGCTTGCCAGTGCCTCAATCAAACCGGCAAGTGTCTTCAGGACTTGCCAGCATGTCCCTGCCCACACTGCCCTGCCTTCTGCTTTGCTGACCTCCCTCCCTGAGCTGCACATCCCCAGCACCACCCTGGCCCATCCCCAGCACATCCCCTGCCACTAACCAGACACAGTGCGTGTCTCTGCACTAAAACCCTGCAAAAAAAGGCAAGGACCTGGCCAGCTCACACACTTACCCCCACCAAGCCAGGCTGGGGCTCAGGTTCACAGCAGCACAGCTCCTCTCTCACCCTGGGTCCGTGCCCACCAGCCCCCATCTGCTCCTCAGCTGTGCCCACACAGGGGAGGTCCCACTGCAGGACAGATGCCCCTGGGCTCTTCTGCTGAGCAGGATCCTGTGCTCAAAGCCAGCCTGAGTCAGGCTCCTTGCTTGGCTGCAGGGGAGTACCTCAGCCCCTCTGAGCCCGCCTGCCCTGAGGCTTTGCTGGCTCACATGGAATGGAGGAGAAGCACAAGGGTCTGGCTCACACTGTGCAATGGCCTCATGGGTTGCAAGAGGCTGCACAGCATCCAGACACCTCCCCAAGCTGCTTCCATGGACCCCAGTGTCTCTGACTGTCCCCACTTCTGCAGGCATGGCCCCTTCACTGCCTGCTGCTCATCTCTGCCTAGCCCCCAGAGCTGGTCCCTGAGTGGGACAGGCTGTTCTGCAGGTCTCCTGCCTGCTGGTCCTTCCCAACACACCCAGCCCCTGGCTTTTGGGCTGGCTGTGGTGGGTGAGCAGGTCTCCCCCAGCCCTGCAGTCCTGTGCCCCCCCCACTGAGCGCTTCCAATTCAGGACAACCTCCCCACTGACACCACTGCAAAGCCCTCTGTGAAAGTCATGGGGGGTGTGGAAAATACATCCAAGGCTGGAAGTGCCTTGCACTTTCCACAGCCAAATACTGCCTGGCAGAGCGGGAGCGAGGAGCCTGGAAGAGGCAGCTCTCTACCTGCTCGCTTCCTCGGCCATGGCTCCGCGGCCGAGCTGGCTCCCCAGCACCTGTCTCCCCCCAGCCTGCGAGCCCCGGGGCAGCGTGCAAGGAGTGACAGGTGAGTTGGCAGCAACCGGGCTCCGGCATCCCTCGGCGCTCCTTCAAAGCCAAGCCCTTTGCACGCCGTGTTTCTGCCATGACGAACCAGCAGACATCAAGGAGAAGTAATTTGCTGGGATTCTTCTGGCCAGGCGTGTCCCGACGCCCACACGCCGCTCTTGCCCGTGCGGACAGGAGACACGTGCTCTGATGTTGGCTGACACCCGGCATCGCTGCTGGCTTATGGTCGCTGGAAACACTGGTGGGGGGGCTGGGTTAGTTTCTCTCCAAGACCTTGGAATCCATGGGAGGGTATCGGCTCAGGGTTTGCCCTTCCCAGGACACAGGTCATGAGACACCAAACACGCAGGGTTTTTTCAAAGATTACCAAGGCAGCTTTACTCCGGACAGGACAAAACCAGCTCCAAAGGGAGCAGCAATGCTCTGCCCTTCCCTCTGTCCCACCACTCTGGAGCATCCTTTGGCTTTAGGCAAGTCCTATCATATACCCAAGCTGTTGTTGCCCTGAATCACCGAGTCTGCTTCCTGCTGCCACTCCAGTAGCGGATAGCCTTCCTTGGCAGAGCCAGGAACAAACCCTCTGGTCTGCTTTCCAGGTTTCCCTGGTCTCTGCAAATCTCTCTGAGCTTTTAATTCCTGGCTCTGAAGCCAAACTGCTCTGTCCCATCTCTGACATTCCATGCCCCATCTCACGGCAGGGCTCTGGGTGAGCTCTGAGCAGGGCTCGGGGAGGAGGATCTTGCTGGTGGGACGACTTGGTTCCCCTGCATCACGGTCCCTTAGCAGGGAAATCATTCTTGGAGGCTTGGTGTCACCGGTACTCGTTGCAGAGCTGGGCTGGTGGGCCAGGCCCTGGGGACTGGGACATGCCCAGCTCCTGCTGACTTAGCAGGAGCTCTGCTGGGCAGTAAGGGGAGACAGAGGGCATGTCCCACCCCCAGCACGGAGCGGTTCAGTGCCATGCCCCAACTGCCCTTGGGCCAGGGCAGGGGCCTCTCCCAGGAGGGTTTTCCGAGGAAGGGATGCTGAGCCAAGTGCCTCAAACCGGGCCTCTCCCAGCGAGGCAGACAGCAGCCTCCATCCGGATGGGCTGGGAATCTCTTCCAGCCGGCGCTGCCGCAAGCTTCCCCATCGCCCAGGAGAGCCGCGAGGGGATGGCCAGTGAAGGCACATGTACACCAGCATCTGGCAAGGCTCCAGCACGCTCAGCCGTAGCCTGGGCTCGGTGACAGCCGGGCTCAGCCCAAAGTGCTGAGTCGGCTGAATCCAGGCCAGGATGGCTCCTGCCCTCGCAGCAAACTGAGAGGCTGAGAGCGACTCAGAGTCGGGGATCGAATGGCAAAGGCAGCATCCCACAAGCCCCCTGCTCCCTGCCCGGCTCCCACCGCCCTTCCTGGGGCCAGCCTGGCCTGCGGAGGGGGGGGGGGCGGTGGGGCTGGGGTCTGGGAACACCCTCTCTGTGGCTTCCCTCCTAATAATGAGGGGATGACGCCATGTGCGCAAGCTGTTCCTAAGGGAGGAATGTCCTTTCTTCCTGTGCCATGTCGTGGCCGGATAAGTACAGGCCTCCAGCTCAGCAGCCTCCTCATGGCTTGCTGTCGCAAAGTGTACCTTCCACATCTGGCCTGAATGCTCCACAGCTGCCGGGGCTGCCCCCTCCTTCTTCCCAGCACATCTGGGCCAGGCAGCACTGAGATGATGAGGCCAGAGATACTGGGAGAGGCTGGGATGCACCAGGAGGGGATGCTGCTTCATTTTCCACAGGGAGGGGCTGGCACTGGGGACCCTCCTGCAGCTGGAGGGGGGATCCTGTGGCTGTCTGTCATGTGCCTTACACTGCTATAGTGGTCCTGCTTATATGGTTATAGTGCCCCTGCTGATATAACTATAGGGACCCCCACTTACGCAGCTATAGGGGCCCCCTTTATACTCTGACAGCACCACTCTGACCTGGGAGGCTGCCCACATGCACGTAGGCACTTCTTCACCTCCCCCTGCCCAGTGACAGAGATGGGGTCCCAGTTTAACAGCCCACAGTATCGTGTGGACGCTTTCCCTGTGCCTCTGGGCCTCAGGGCTGCCTTTATAGACTCATCCCTGCTGCCCAGGGCTCAGAATTGCTGCTGTGGTAAATGCCCATGAAAATAAGCCAGGAGAGACAGCTTCCAGCATCCCAGTGGGCAGGGGAGCCTCGGAGGGCAGGCAGGGATCTCCAGCATGTGGCTAGCTGCAGGGGTGAGCAGAGCAGTGTGGGGGCTCACCCACCTGGGCCGGAGACAGTGTGTCCTCCGCTGGGAACCAGGGAGAGGACAGAGAGACGGGTTAGGACTGGGGACAAGGTCAGAGCACGGGGAAGGGCTGGGGTCATGCAGGCAGAGACCCTCGCCGGTCAGTGGTCCCCACTCAGGCTGCCCTGGGGAAGCGTTGCAGGGCCAGCGCTCACCCCGCTGCCACCCCTCGCCTGCCAGCCCCTGGGGACCCGTTTCTCGCCCAAGGGGTGCCAGGCTCTTCCTTCAACACGCCGGCAGCATCGGGAGCACCGAGAACCGGTCCCTGCCGCCGTGTCCCTCCGTGTCCCGGGCACACAGGGGTGGGTGGCCACGGGTGTGCAGCACAGGTGTGCAGGCGTGTGCATGTGCATCCACTGCCCTCTGCTGAGGGAGTGCGGGCAGCTCACCCGGCGCTGGGCTCTGGGGGCCGGGGCTGAGCCGGTGCGGGGCTGGGGCTGGGGCTGGGCCAGGCACTGTCCCCGGCCACGGGCACAGGCAGCTTTGTGAGGGGCTGGGTTTGCTTCCCTCCATCCCACACTGCAGGGGTAATGCGACCTCTCAGCTCTCACCGGGTGCTATTTTCTGGCCCCAGTCCCCTGACCCCTGGCTCTGAGGTCTTGTCCCCATGCTGGGACGTTCCCAGCTGCTCCCAGGCTTCCCTCCCCATAGCTTTCCTAGTTTCTCACTAAGCTGGGTCCCTCTCTTTCCCGCTTCCCATATTTGCTTGGGGGTGTATGTGCAATTGTCCAGCTAGTTTTTATTTCCCCCAGGCCCAGCCAAGCAGATCCATATGAATTAATAACCAGGAGCTGGGAGGTACCAAGGAGCCGGCTGTCAGCAGCCGGGTGCGGTGGGATAGCAGTGAACCTGCCAAAGCCATGCCGAATGGTGCCGGAGCTGCCTCCAGCAGCCATGCTCCGCTCCACCCTGCCCCAGAGGTGTGGGGCACCTCTTATCAGCCCTCATGCCCAACTGATATGGCAGTTGATTGCAACAAGCCAGTGGGGTCTAGCCAGGCATAGCCCCCACGTGATGCTGAGACAGGGCAGGAGGGTGTCAGCAGGGCCGGATCCAGCCTCTCTCTGCAGCACCTCTATTTGCCTGGGGGGCTGCAAGCAAATGCCTGGAGGGTCTCTGGTGGGTCTGGGGGTACGTTCATCTGCCAGATGTGTTGGGGAGGAGCTGCTCCCCCTTCCCACATGCCATCTATTCCCTTGCTTCCTCTCT